>NC_063371.1:6357055-6420018 GCF_021869965.1 Rhincodon typus
GGAAGGGTCACCAGACCCGAAACATTAACTCTGTTTTTTCCTTCACAGATGCTGCCAGACCTGCTGAGCTTTTCCAGCAAATTTGTTTTTGTTGTGTAAGTTTATTAGTTGTAAGTGCCCGAGCCCAAAAACAGCAACAAGTCAAAATTACGTGAACTGGCACAAAACAAAGTTCAGTCAAATTAATCACAGCGTGACAGACTTCACAAACACATTTTCTGTCTTCCTGCCTAATTTTGAGTTATTGTTGGTTTTCAGCAAAGTAGAATGCAATGTGTGTTCAGGTACAATGGCACATGGTCACGTATCGGCTCTGCTGAGATGAACCTTTCACGAGCATGAGATCTGGATAATGGAACTTCTTTACTTGTTCATTTGACTATTGTTCATTAGACTATCCTCAACAACAGAACACAGATGGAGCACAGCAGTTCTGCAAATCTGAGAGTCTATGTGTTTGATGTTCAACGGGTCATTCTTGAACAACTATAGATTTTACACTTAACACCAGCTTGACTGCTGCCACGTCCCCAAGCATAGCAGACTGCAAGCTAAATGTATATCTTGCCAAGTCTAGAAACCAAATGGTCCAGTGAAAACAACTTTGAGTGATACTAATAGTTTTCCATTACACCTACATCTGTCACTGGGGCCTGCACTTGGCAACCATTGGCACTAGTACGGCTCTCACATGTTAAATGCAGCTTGATGTATTCCCATAAAAAACAAATATCAGCACAGAGGTCAAGGCAGTAACAGGTTTATTTGTGGTTTTTCTCTAGCCCTCAAAACATCAATGTTTAACATTTTTTGTATTCATCCTAAGATTATAATGTAGTATCAGTTGGGTAGATATATTCAACCTTGTTAACACAAATGGAACTTAAGGCATAAATTGCAGGCATTTCTTGAAATCTCTTGTTCAGATATTGAAGGTTACAGGTTGAAGTCTTGGCTACCAGCCATGGCCGAAGAATAGGAAGAGGAGAGGGTGGTGGTGGGTGGAGAGGACACTGAGGAGAAGCAGATCATGAACCTGGCCCAGCTCATTGGGAAACTGGAGGCGGCATGGATTCATGAGAAATCTTCTCCTGACCTTCTTGAACATAAAGCTGAGATTGTGGAGTGTGTAATAGAGCAGCTAGATCAGAAGGAACAGAACACGCAGTGAACAAGGAGAGGAGATCTGAAAGTCACCATCCACCACATGGAGAAGGAGAGGATTTTCTATGTTCTCAGCAGCTACTTGCAAAAAAAATCAAGATTTTTCCCTGATACCCTGAAGAGAACTCCTACCTTCAGGTGGAGCCCTCCTATTTGTCTCGACAAGAATCAAAAGAGTATAAAGTTTTGATCGGTGGCACAGGCAAGTCATCTCCTCCTCCCACTTTCTTCCTCCTCTGCCCACACCCTGGTCTGGCATTCCACCAGTTATCTCCCCTTCCACCCACCTCTTGCTGGAACTCCTCTCTGTTCAATTCAAATGGAGTATGTTCTCTCCACCAAGAAATTTCAGGCAGTCCAGGAATTAAGTCTGCTGGTGCAATCTAAGCGTTGCCCAGAGTAACTGAATCTAAGGTATCCATTTAAGATGTTAATTTGGTGTTCATTTCAAATTTGAGAGATATATTCCAAAATGTTCCGCTGTCTTCCTTTCTGAACTGTCTCGCATTATCCTGAAAATTTATCAAGTGTTTGATTTAATCCATACTAGTGCAGTAAGACATTGACTTATCTGATGATTCCACATCCATTCCTTCCAAAGAAACAAAATAAATAAGTGATTTATTTAACATATGAACATGCAAATTAGAACAGAAGTTGGCTACTTAGCCCCCCAGGCCTGCTTGGCATTCAGTAACACCATGATTACAATACATTCCTGTCTTTTTAAATGTGTTTTCTTGTTGGCTGTAAATGCAATTCTGTTTTCTTCCAGTTAACTTGTTTTAAATTCATGAAGTGCACCAAGTTTAGCAAAACAGTTAAAAGCAAAATCACAACTCAACCTTTGAAACCCGAGAAATTTTTCTCTTCTGCACAAGTCTAAATAGAAAAGGGCATTCTTTCCACTGAGGACCAAAAAGAGAATATATTAATTTGAGAACAGTTTCAGTTATGATGGATCAGTTCCTCTTCTGAGACACACACATGAGGAGTGTCATGTAGAAAATACACTACAAAGATCACGGACTTCAAGCCTTCTCAAGACAATGAGGAATGAGCAGTAAATGCTAACCATGCCAGTGGATGTCCATATCCCCATCATGTCCCCGCCATCGAGTATAAAAGAATAGAGAGAACATTTACAGGTCTCATTGCTTATCTGAAACGAAACTTGGTACAGCTGCATCAATTATAATTGACAAGAAAGTGGGCCCAGTACATGGCCTGGAGAAGGTACAACGCCTCTACTGGAAACATCCATTGATACACATCAGGTAAATGGTGTCAATGGAATAATCTGAACATTTGAAGAACTTAGAAATGCTGTCGCATAACAAATAACAGGTCAGCGAATTCCCAAGGCTTGACAGATGCCTGTGTAGTTGTGTCCGAATCAGATCCATTAGGTTCATCTTAAGATGTTATTTCCTTTAAGAAAGCATGGCAGGATCATCTGCACTTCTCTGATTGGGCAAATGCAACATGATACTAAAGGCCAAAGTTTCTGGATTTATGCAGAACGAATTAGGTGGTGTCTGAAAGGGAAATGTGAGTGAGCCCACTATAATTGACCCAAGTACCTATGACTTTAAAAGAGGACAGGTAGTTAGCAACAGAAACTATTACAAGTTGCCGTTCAATAAACTCTTCTAGCAAGGTTGACAAACTAAGAGGATATTTCTTCAGGAGAAATTAAAGAAAAAAATACAAGTCAGAACCTTGTGTGCTTGTCTCAGACAATTCAACTATTTGGAGAAAAAAACATTGACAGAGGAATTGATATTTTCAGTTCCGACCATGTCTACAACGGACATTAATCTGTCTTTCTCACTCTTGTTTCTGTTTGACCTATTGTGCTTTTGCAGCAATCTTTTTATTTAGTATGATCTGTTATGGCATTGAAAAATATATGAATGCTTTTGAGTCTGCAGAACATTCACAGCTGGTGAAACATAGGAATGGGCTAAGAACGGTCTTGAAAAATGTCTGAAGTGTGAAGAAAATCTCCATGTTGTGAAGCCATTTTGCCACAATCCACATGAGAATGATGCTCATTCATAGCTATACCAAGTTTCTTTACTACTGTTCTGTGCTGACAGAATTTCTCATCAGTATTGTTAAAAACTTTACTGAGAATAAACAAGAATTATAGAGACAAGCAGCAATCAGGAAACATGAACAATTCACTACAAAGTAAATTAAAATACACACAAGTATATTTAAAACACCTTTTGGTTTCATTATTTTCTGTAACAAGAATCAAAGGACCTTTATAAGAAAAAAGTGCCATCCACTGAATAATACACACAACATTAATGCCTCATCACAATGCCTGTTCCAATCAGATCAGCCTTCTTGGAACTAAACCATCCTTGGGCCACTTCAGTACTCCTCATGTCAAATACACAAATTTGCTCTGTCAAGTCATCAACCAGGATCTTCCAACAGGGGATCTTAGCAGATGAAAGGCAACACTACATTCCTTTCCCAGACTGATGCTTTGACTGATCATCGGAGTAGTGCATTTTCACGACTACGCAAGCAAACAACACTTTATGCCAGTAGTTACAGAGATCTGAAGGCAGATCAAGATGTATTTTCTGATCCATTTCAGCATCTTTCAGAAATATATTTACAGTTTTCTTACACTAAAATCCATTCTGTAAATATGAAAGAAAAACATTTTGGCAAAGTGTTCTTACAGACTGACATACCTGCCACTTTGCTCGTCATTTCTGTCTGCTTGGCCATATCTTTCAGCTAATGACACTGAGCTGTTACTTAAACTGAGTGACCTACGCATGCTATTATTATCCACTTGTCCTCAGATCAGATTTAGTTGACATGTTATGCACTTCCAGATGCTCTGATATCCAAGCTGTCATCTCTGGTTCATTACAAATGGAAGTTCTTAACTTAGCATAGGGAGGGTTTATCAGTTAAAGGATTAAAATAATAATCACCTACTCATCAAAGGATAATTTGAGAACAGAATGAATGCATCTTGTCTGCAGGCACTGTGATGTTGGTGGTGAGGAAAGTTTACTGATTGTAAATTTGTAATAACACTGCTGCTATTGTATGAAGTGAGATTAAAAATTTCATGGGACTCAAAACGTGTAATGACTCCTCAAACAGAAACAAACATCAATACATTATTATGTCCTGAGTGATTCTCGTGCAGTGAATCCGAACTGTTTTCATTTTATATTTGGAAGGCATTTAATTGTGATGCTGTAAGAGACTAAAGGAAATTGAAGACATTGTATCACAGGGAATGTAACCGTATGGACAGAGATATAGATTTGTTTGACGACAGCATAACAGTTAAGCATAAAAGATCAAAGAGATTTGGAAGTATTCAAAATTCCAGTCTTTTAAGTTTTGTTGTTGGCATGCCTAGAATATGTGTATCTTGAGCTGCAAATGAGAAACAAAATTCATGGTCACTGCTGGCAGCAAGGGAAAAGTCATGATTGGGACAACAGCTAAGAATTTATCCAGAATTTTCCACCTGATTCTTTTTTTAACAGAGGAAGCATTTGGCAGTTACCACTCCACAAACTCAGTTTTTAAGTGCCAGTTGTCTATCACACCAATCAAAAACACTGTAGGCGATGAAAACTAGCATGGTTCCACTGATAAGTGACCTCTTCCAAATGGTGTATACACCTTTGAAAATGTTCCTCCCTAATTTCTGTTAAATTTGGAAACATTTTGTGTAAGGGAAGCAGTCTAAAGTAAGCATAGCATTTGAATGTTTTGTTTTTGCTAGATGAAAATTATTTAACTGAGAAAACTATTTTTCAGAAAGTGTTCAGTGTTTGTGCAGTAAGAATAATGCGGATGTAAAGGATTTCTTTCTAGGATTAAAGTCATAAACGTTTCTGCCGCGAAGAGTCTGCAGTTCTAACACAACCTTTTAATGATATCAGTGATGCAATTTTAACCTAATTGTGACCACTCTCTGCAGAATCCTTTCTTCCTGTTCCCTCCCTTTCCATCTCTTCCGTCCTAATCCCACTCTGCTTTGGAAACTAGAACATTTTGGTGCACGAGCAACTCCATCAATTTGATCTTCAGTGGAGTTGTGCACAGCAGTGCTTCTCTGCTTTTCTACACCCCCTCTAGCCAGGCAAATTCAGCTTGACCGGAAAAATGAGTTTAAAAGCTTAGAACAAAATTGGTGTTCAAACTTTTAAGCAATCTATTGGCAAATCTCCCGTTGTACAAATTGGAGCCCTTAATGTGCAGAGTATATCAGAAAAGGAGTAGGCTTTTTGGCCTCTCAAACCTGGCCAATCTTCTACTTCAACACTATTTTCTAATATTACTGCCATTTCCCTTGACATCTTACACGTCTGGAAATCTATCAATCTTTATCTTGAACATAGTCAATGACTGAGCCTCTGGAGTTGATAATTCTGAAGACTCAATCAGCCTCTTAGTGATGAAAGTCTTCGTCTTCTCAGTTCGAAATGACTGAGCTTTTGTTTTGAGACTGTTTCCCCTTGTGCATAACCCTGCAGTGACAGAAACATGCTTGCTGCATCTACCTTGTTGAGCCATGTCAAAGTTTCTATGTTTGGATGAGATCAGCTTTTATTCTTCTATATTCTAGAAAACATGGATCTAGTGTCTCTCTTCATAACACAATAATCCAGCAATGGCTCCACTGCACTCCTTGTATGGCAGATATACTTTCCCTTAGGTAAGGAGATAAAGTATACACAATATGCTTGGTGAAGACTCAGCAAGGCACCTGACAATTGTAGCAAAGTAACTTTATTTCTGTACTCACATCCTCTTGCTACATAGGACAACAAACTGTTGCCTTCCTCATTGCTCGCTTCACTTGCAAATTAGTTTTCAATGACGCATGAACAAGGATATCAATACTTCCAAATCTTACTATTTTAAAGATAACTCTGCATTTTTATTTTTTGAACCAAAATGGAATAGTTCACGCTTTTCCACATAATTTTCCATCTGCCATGTTCACGCTCACTCCCGTCACCTGCCTAAATGAGTCCACCTTTGAATTTTCTTTGCATCTTCCTCAGAACTCACTTTGCCACGTAGTTTTATGTTATGAGCAAACTTATAAATATGACATTGGGTCCCCATATCCAAATTATTGATATAGTTTACAGTACCTGACTCATTCCAATCTGACAACCTGAGAATGATCCACTTATACCTGCCTTCTTCTATCCATTAACCGACTCTCAATTTACTAACCTTTTCTGTGGTACCTTATTTAAAATTTTCTGGAAATCCAAATACAGCAACATCTGCTGGTTCCCTGCTACCGATTCTGCTAATTACGTCCTCAACAAAGTCGAGCAAGTTTGTCAAACAGAAGTTTCCATACATAAATTTTAAGTGTCCAGTTACTACATCCTTTAAAATAGATTCATAAATTACATTGATGTTATGATTTGAATGGTAAAGCAAAGCCATTCTTCAGACACAGTTGGGTACCAATATCTCTAACACTTACATTGAGTTGGAGGTGGAGGTGGTGAGCTGAGGGGTCTCTTGTAATCATTGGGCTGACTCTTAACACTTACACGATCCATACCTTTAGCAACTGAGTTTGTGAAAAAAAATACATCATACATGAAAGAGACACAGGGAATATCCAACAGTAAAAGCAAAAATGGATAAACATTGACGGAATAGGTAAGTATCCAAAAAATGCATTAAAGCCATATTCTCAAAAAGGAGATAAACAATTTCCATTTTAAATGGAATAGAATTTGGTTTCCAAAACACAGAACTTAGTTTTTGCATTTTACACTCTTCTGATTCTATAGTTATAGCTGGAAGAAGAGTCTTGCATTTCTTGTGTGCCTTTCGTGACCACTTAAACTGCATTAGAAGAAATGCAGTATTTTTGGAGGTTCAGGCAGCTTTGCACTTGAAGAAAACTAAGCAGCTGATTTGCACATTGTAGGCTTTTGCAAATGGCAATGGAATAATGACCAAAATGTTTGTGATGCTGATTGAGGGATACTAAAATGTAGTACCTTGGAACCATGGTGTGGATTATATGAACTCACAGAATGGATGAAATTTGACAGCCGACTTTACAAAGGTAAAGATAACTTTGCAGATAACTTTGAAGTATTACATTATTTGCCTTATATGACTCAATTGGAATTTTAGTTCCAATGAACAAATCTGAACTTGTATGGTGTAATACAAAGCAGAAGCAATCTAATTTAATTGACATTGGATCTTCTGGACTTTGGAATGCAATCGATTTATTTCCCCTCTTCTTTGCAGCCTTGATGAGAAGCACTATTTTGCAACCTATAAAAGGATGAACTGCTGACAATGGTCTCTCATTCTGTGGGGAGCTCTGTTCAAGCTTGTCAGAGGTTCCCAGATTAAGAGTTCTTAATATTTCTCCACCCTGCTTTCCTCCACAACTAGGTATTCGCTGGGTACAGAATTGTGGACAGGAAGCCATTTCTACAGTTTTAGTATTTAGCAGCGGTGTGCACAATCAAGGTCCCCAAACTACTTTTTATTTTACAGAAGGAACATTCATATTATTGTTGCAATCACTAAAGTTAAACAAGAGAGAATATGGCTTTCAGGATTAGTCAAGATTAAATTGGCCAAAAAATACTGCGGTCATGCTAATGTGCATGGATTACAGTCTAATTCAGAGAATGATCTTATGTCGCATCAAGTGATCCTTCTGGGTCAGTTAAAAATACAGTTATGCTGAAAACTAAGCATTCTTTTTTGTGAAATGTGAAATAGGTCAGCCAATGACAGCAAACTGAAAGAACTCAAAGCAGAAGACAGCAGTTGCACTGATGATGCTGAATGAAGAATTGACAGGACACTGGGCCAGTGGCTGAGACAGAATTCAGCATCTCACAAGCCTGTCATTGAAGCTTTATTGACACAGAAGGCAAGTAGCAATGGTTGCGGTGATTAAATGTATTAAAACGTGCTGCACATTTCAGTTAGACAACCAAGTGCAGAGATTGTGTGTTATTCACGTCATGTTAAAATCCTCACTGAGGAAAAACTTGCACAGCTTTTACAATCTTAAATACTTGAACTGTTATTTTTCTTGAATTGATTATTTATTAATTTTAAAAAATAGTGGATGTTCGTTGGGAATTAGTTGGAGTTCTCATTTCAATTGCAATGACATAATAAGCACTGTGATCACAGGCACCAGTGTTTGCTTTCAGAAATAGTACTAGCTGGAATAAGTTGTTAAATTCATAATGTTCTCCAGGCTGCAAGCGTGATCACACATCCAGTCAACAACATGTTGGGTATCCTAACGTCTTCAAAATATATACACCTGACAATGAGCTTTCTGTAGAATTACTAACTTTAAAATGTCGAGCTCTATCTTTGAAGAGTCAGGCAAGTATTAGATTCATCAGCCCCATTTCATGAATTCCAATGAGTCCAACAGTAAGGGTATAATGTAAATCAATTATGGGCATACTACTGGAGCATTGCTACGTTGTATATTTTAGAAGGAGAAAAAAGAAGAAACAAACAAAACTTACATGCAGTATCTGAACAATCTTGCGGATCAGGATGAATGAGTTTTAAAAGCTGCACTACATGGAAAGAATTACTATTCAATGAAGCGAACAGCAGATCTGGGGGCAGTTCTGAATTCTGCCTGAACGTGAAGCACGGGAGCTAACAAGTTTGCTATGATGTGGTTTGTTTAAGTCCAGCAACTGTGTTTCAGTGGACTCTGTGCTGCTATCCACAGTGCCATTCAGTCCTGTCATAGTCACTGGGGAAGCTGATCAATCAAATGATAAGAAGGGTAAAGGAAAATCTGACCCCCAGCAACAATGGAACAATCAATCTTGAGGATAAGATGTCCCACCATCCTTTTTACATGAACAGGGAAGAGTCAGGCCCTTGATAATTTCTGCCTATGTGGATAAGCTCCTTTATAAATGTTGATTACGTCTTTGGATAGCAGTGTCAAGGAAAGTCGCATGTTCTTGATATTGATCCTAACAGCTCAAACTTACACATGCACAATTGCTAGATGGATATTCAAACAATATGACTCATTTTTAGGAAAAAAACATTCAAAGAGTTTTGTGACAGAGTAGGTGGTCAGGAACAAATCAGCTGCTTCCCTTATTGGCAAATCCCCACAACAACTTGCAGGTACGTCTTCAGTCACAGCGTTTTCTCATTCAACATTCCCAGCTCATATTAAGATGGAAAGTCTCAAAATGAAACAAATGTCTTAAGTCTGCTGAACTTAAGCAAGACCCATTTGAAAGAATGAAAACTGACATACAGACAGCAGGTTGAAATTCAACTGCAATGTTTGTTCAGTCATGTGTGTTCATGTACATTGGTGCAGATTAGATGATGAGACAAGAGTAGGCTTGGGCAGTCTGTTCCAGATCCATTCTCCTGCATCTGTTTGTGGCTGGCCCACAGAGGTAGAGGTCTGGCAGAAGGTTACCTGCTGCCTTCACTGACTCTCTGACTCAGGATGACTTCACAAGTAGAAACAGAATGTTTAGTCATGAATTTATGTCAAATTTAGCCCAAAAATAAGAAATCTTATGAATTCAAGTTCATCAGTTTCTTCCAAAGATTTTGGATGATAGGAACTGGTGACGTTGCCTGTAGGAAAATAGACTTCCAAGTTTTACAAATAGATAACCTTTAGTTTAAAAATAACAGAATTCTGAATTTAAAACGTGTGGCTTCCACATCTATGCACGCATTCAAATGTATCTGAATTTCAACACAAAAACTCATGGTGCACTCATCAAATACATCAGAATCACAGTGACAAACAGTTTGGGAGCAGCAACTTGAAGCTTAGATTCACCTTGTTGAGAATAGAAACATAAACATTCGTGCATGAAGCCATTTTTCATTTGTTAGAAATCTTCTCAACTCAGATCATTCAAAGCAGACAGAAAATTTAATTCAAGAGCAAGGGACCAGGATTTATTACTGACCAGTTGTTATTGGTAGGAAATAGCAGTTATTACAGTCAAATATTACTGACTTAATCATCTAAGAATGAAAATATATCAAGCATTTTTCAAGAAGCAGTGTTTTGTACCTGGTCAACTTAATGTACTATTATACCCTTCTGTTTCTATCTTGACACTGGGCTCACACTCTGTTTAAAAGCTGAAGTTGAACTCAGTATTGAAACTGCTTGCATAGTCCTTAAGGACTGTACACTCATTGTTGTCTAGAAATATCTGCCAATCGAGTTACAAGTGAAGCTTAATTACAGACTAATGTCCTTAATTAATATCCAGCATCAGTTTTATATCACCATCAGCTTTTCTGCATTTTAAACTTGCAAGACACACACTTTCCACATGCTGAAAAGTGCATTGCATTCATTCAGCCTTGTAAAGAAGGCAGAATCTCAGTCAGGAAGCATTGCTTGCTACTTACAAGGGATAGAGATGTAGGGAGTGAGAGGTGGTACCTGAACAGACTGGCCACCCTCAGATTCAGCAAAAGGTGCAGACTGTCGCGGCACACACTTGAAAACATCTGTGAATTTCGCAGCTGAGGATGGAAGGTGAAGATATGATATAATAATATACGAGGCTGTAAAATAGTTGGCAGACATGAAAGCATGGTGTGCTATTCTTTGCTACACAGGTTGCATTGCTGAGCAAGCTCCAAGACTTGTAAAATATTTAACCATATCTACTTTCAGTTTCCACAAGTTTTCACTTTAGATGGTTCCATAATGCTTGGCCGAAGTTTTAAAATCTGAATTTTGAACTAGTAAGGGATTCATTGTACAACTGACTGCATAAGTAAATTATTCATCAGTCTTGTGTTTTGATCAATCTGCACCTGAGAACCAACTTTCAAGACTTCAGGGAGGGATCTGAAAGTAAGTGTGCACATTTCAGATCAAGGTGTTGCTGGATTATGACTTTAGATTTTCAAGCACAGCCGTGATAGGAAATGCACTGCTGTGTTTGACCTAACTTCAAAAGTGTGCAAGTGGTTGGCTAACAAGGCCAGCAACTGAGAATGTCTAACAAGATATAATTACTCCATATAATTCCGAACAGGTTGCAATTGAATTTTCTACAGCATGGGGGTACAATTATTCCTCAAGTCTAAGTTTCCAAATTTTTGATCAAATTAATTGATAGCTTTGTGGACTTAAAGAAAGTCTAGCATGTTACTTTGACAGTAAAGTCAAGAGTCACTGAGACAGTGTTCTGTTTTATTTTCAAAATGAGCTTGTTAACCATGTACCTTACGTAGCTTTCAACGGCAAAGTTGCTCTGTAAACTGAGGCGCAGCAGGGAGGACTGACAGGAATGCAAACTGTTGTTTGTGGTTTGGTTGCAAAATGATAGTAGTGACGTCAGAACAGGTTTATATCACATCCACTGATATGGAATTAGTCAGTGCCAAATTCTGCGTGTTAATGGGACTGCATCACATCAGTGATATCGCAATGGCATTTCAATATTTATTTCCCAGTGAGGAAAACAGCTTTTGCCCCAGTGGCCATGCAGTAACTTAAAACTGTATTCTTTATGGGTCATCAAGTCGTTCTGCTCCAATACCTGCGCAAAGCTCAACATGTCTTTTTGCTCAGTTATCTGCACAAAGCTCGGCATGTCTTTTTACTCAATTATTTGCACGAAGCTCGACACGTCTTTTTATTCAATTATCTGCACAAAGCTCGACACGTGTGCCCAGGATTTGCATGCTCCCAGCACGCACACCACATGCTCAATGGTCTTTCATCACACACTTACTTACTGGGCATAGAGGAGGAAGTGAGAGAATGCAGCGGAGGCTGTGAAGCAGGAGTCGGGAGCCCCTCGTGTTCAGGAAAGGGTCCTGACCCTCTCCGCACACTGTTAAGGACATCTGTGAACTTTGCAGCTAATAATGGGAGATGGAGAGAAGCTGGGATGAAAAGCTGTAAAAAGCACAATCTTTACGGAAAATTGAAGTAAGATGAAATGTGTTTCTTACATCCTTATGAATGTGAATTGACAAGAGCTCAATGAAAACAGTACGTTTGACATCCATTTTCTGTGCTGGTTTAGTAAAATGGTCGTTTTAAAAACTGTATTTGCTACTGCATGATATTTACCAACATATTTCAATGTTTTATTTTCCCCTGAGTTGAACAAGGAAACAAAGTAACTGACAGGCAGAGCGCTGCTGAATGAAAAGAGAGACAGGGAAGTTCATCAAACTGCAATCTAGCAAGAGAACTTGCAACGGAGCTATTTTGGAATACAGGTTAATAATTCATGGCTGGGTAACACTTGAGAGTTTGGATTCAGGTGAAGTGCAGATCACACTGTTTCACTCCATGCTGAAGACACAGTCTGGTTCAGGAAATCAATGACACTATGTATTCATGCTTTGATAAGCAGCACAAAATCAACATTTGCTATGGCCTGATTACTATGCACAAGTGAGTTCAGCATTTGGTTTTAATCTCAGGATCCCTGCTTGCCACAACATCATCTTTCATGCAATGAGTAGCATCACCACTGATACTTGCTGCATGGAACCCATAAGAACATGTTCAAAAGTTGAACTCCCAAGATTGAGACCATGAAAAATCTTGAAGGCTGATTGTATCCTTTCATACCCAACAACGCAAGACACCTTTAGTCTAAAGAAAATTAACCTTTCTGCTCACCAATGGATACTAGTCTTTCCCTCGAACAGACATTCGACATGTGAAAATTAACTTGCTGCATTCACACCCTGATATTTTGGAAGAAAGTATGTGCTACATCTCAGAAGTGCATGTATTTTATAGATAGTGGGTAGCGTCCACTGTTGCAGTTTTGTTTAAGAGTCCCACCCCAGGAAAAGAAAGATGGATTCAGAATACAAATAAACAACTTGATGTCAACCTGCAAATCCTTCTGTAGTGATTATAACAAAGTTAGCCAGATGGATCTCATAGAATAGAGTTCCCTAATTGGGGCTGTTAATCTGGTCCAATCAGGGAGCCCGGGCTGACATAAAAAAAGTGTCAGAGATACTGACACTCTGGTGCCTGACTCTGTATGAGGCAGTACTATAGTCAAAGACTAGTGATTTGTGAATACAGGGTGACTTGGTGATGGGATACTGGTCTCTGTGGGGTTATTTCACCTTCCAACACCATTTAAATAACAAGAACAAACAAGGAGGAGAGATTCCTGGTCACCAAATGATGGAAACAAAACTGGACTGTCTCCCATCATCATCCAGATCTCCAGGTGAAAACATGCATTAAGAGGTACAGGTTACCCCCGAATTATCTGTACGACTACTGCTGCATCCTAGCACACCTGTTGACAACTTTCTTTTGCAGAATCGATAATAATAAACTGCTGTCCAATGAAGGGAGAGAACAGCTACACTTCAATGTATTTGAAGCATATCAAAAAGGGAACATAACCGCAGCAAAACAGAGTTAAGCTCATTGGCAATTTGTTAGAAAGTCAGTCAGTTCAATGCAAAAGAATAGGTTGGCCAGCCAATAAGAATGCAAAACTACCAAACAATGCATCAGGAATCATATGTTTTTGTTTGCCCGGAAAAGGTTACATAACATATATTTCTGATGTTTATATGAAATGCTTTCTCCTAAAGCAAAATGAAAAATTATTAAAGGTGCCTTTAGTTGAACACATTTTATTTAAAATAAATATAGATTATGGTTGAAATACATTAAATGGAAACAAACTAAGTGGAGAAATTAGTCATCAC
Source organism: Rhincodon typus (assembly GCF_021869965.1). NCBI lineage: Eukaryota > Metazoa > Chordata > Chondrichthyes > Orectolobiformes > Rhincodontidae > Rhincodon > Rhincodon typus. The sequence continues at coordinate 6,370,979 of NC_063371.1, forward strand.
ATTGTTGTCCTAAACAGTCCATCACTAACTTGTGTGTAGAGCCAGAAATTGTGCATTGCAAGTCAATGGCAAATAAAGTTAGGGTCTCAAGGTTTGTGGGAGTCAGATGGTTTTGTTGGATGTATTGTTCAATGTTAACATTTTTAAAAATTCATTCATGGGACACAGACGTTGCTGGTTGGGCCAGTATTTATTTCCAACCCTAGTTGCTCTTGAAAAGATAGTGTCGAGCTGCCTTTCTGAACCACTGCAGTCTATTTGGTGTAGGCACATTCAAAAATAATCTTTATGTTCATATAAAATTGAAAGAAAGTTAGTATATGATTCTGGAAAATCAGTGCTTGGTCAAAGATTGGATAGAATTTCAAAACCAGTGAAGTATAAAGGATTCGGATGAGAATTTAAGAAGCATGGTTACTAAGTTTGCGGATGACACTAAATTGGTGGTATAGTCAACAGTGAAGAAAGTTATCTAACATTACTAAGGGATCTTGATCAATTGGGCCAATGGGCTGAGGAGTTTAATTTGGATGTATGTGAGGTATTGCATTTTGATAAAGTGATCAAGGGCAGGACTTATACATTTAACGTTAGGGCCCAGTGTAGTGTTCTACAACAGAGAGATCTGGGGTTCGGGTTCATAGTTCTTTGAAAGTTGCATCACAGGTAGTTAAGAAGACATTTAGCCCACTTGCCTTCACTGCCTTCAGTCCATTGAGCACAGGAGTTGGGACGTCATGTTGAAGTTGTACAGGACGCTGGTGAGGTCACTTTTAGAGTACTGTGTACAGTTCTGATTGCCCTGCTGTAGGATCGATATTATTAAGTTGAAGAGGATGCAGAAGGGATTTACCAGGAAGTTGCCAGGACTAGAGGGTTTGAGTTATAATGAGAGGCTGGATAGGCTGGGTCATTGTTCACTGGAGCATAGGAGGTTGAGGGGTCATCTTATAGAGGTTTATAAAACCGTAATGGGCATGGATAAGGTGAACAGCCAATGTCTTTTCCCTAGGGTAGGGAAGAGCAAAACTAGAGGGCATAATTTTAAGTTCAGAGCAGAAAGATTTAAAAGAGGTCTGAGGGGCAATGTTTCTACACAGAAGATGGTTCATATGTGGAATGAACGGTCAGAGGAAGTGTTAGATGCAGGTACAGTTACAACATTTAAAAGGCATTTGGACAGATACCTGAACTGGAAAGGTTGAGGGGGGTTTGGGCTAAATGCAGACAAGTGGGACTAGTTAAGTTTGGGAAACTTCGTCAGCATGGACAAGATGAATTGAATTCAACCTTGGAAGGTGAGAAGTAATGAGGGATGGCTAACAGAATTACACTATAACAAGTATGACCCTGTAAAGTTCTGTACATCAGTGGGATCTTGGTGTGCATATCCACAAATCCCTGGAGGGAGCAAGGCAGGTAGATATGGTGCTTAAGAAGGTATCTTGGCTACATGCCTTTATCAGATGAGGCACAGGTGAGAAAAACAAGGTGGTTATGCTGGAACTACATAAAGTGCTGATTAGGAGTGTTGTGCGCCGTTCTGGTCATCACATTATCAGAAGGGTCCGATTGTACTAGAAATGGTGCAGAGATTTACCAGGGAGCTCTGTAAATCTAAGCTATGATGAAAGATTAGGAAGACTCAAGTTGTTTTCCTTGGAGCAGGCAGGTTGAAAGGACAGTGAATAGAGGTGTATAAGATTACGAGGGCATAGGTAGGGTAAATAGCAAGACACTTTGCCCATTAGTAGAAGGTCAAAAAATAGGGAGCATAAATTTAAAACAAGGAGCTGGCAAAGACGAGCGTTGAGAAGAAATGCTGTCACTCAGAGAGTAGTGTACTCTGGAACTCATTGCCTAAAAGAGTGGGTGAGTCAGAAACTCTCAAAACGTTTTAGTAGCCTGTGAATATTCATTTGCATTCCCATAGCTTCCAGAGATATGGGCCAAAAGTTGACAAATGAGGTTTGTGTTATTAGATCATTGCTGACTGGTGTGGACTTGATGGGCCAAATGGCCTCCTTCTGTGCTGTATACATCTTGCACCAATGAGACATGGACCACATCTGCTGAAATATGTAGTAAGTGATCTCCAAGCCACTCTAACTACAACATTTTTCAGTTTTAAGCAAAAATGACAAAGAACAGGCTCGGTTTGATTAATGACTACAGCTTCAGACCAGACACTGCAAATTGTTATTTACATTATCTGAATTAACCATGAAGACCACCATTGGAATGAGATACTGTGTCACTTACAGAAAGGGACATCTCATAACAGGGATGAAGAATGCTTTGCATAACTGGCTTTGTGGCCAATGCAGGAAAAGTTTTGGGTTGATGACAACTATCCTTTAATGTTTCATACTGCATCAAATACTGCAGCATCAAGAACATCCAGAGGTTTCAGTTTTTGTTTTAATTCCTAAGTTAGGGATTGCATCTTCTAATTCAAGGAAACCAGTCAGCCTTGTTGACTTCTTCACTGTGAAAGTAGGACAGCTGACTTGAACTGACGTGGTACATTCTCCTGACATAGGTTGCTGCCCACTCTAGCACACTGCAGGAATGCAATGCACTTGGAGCAACCAAGTTTAAGGAATGGTACCATGCTGTCTCAGTCAGCTATCCGTTATATTTCAGCTAACACAACAGTGGTGTTTGTTGAAACAGACATTTGAAAATTTGTACAACAATCATAAAAAATGCAAACAAATCTTTTAACAGATGACTGTTTTTTCTACAATTCCATATAGTTTCCTATAACTCAGGTTCAGGAATCAGGTTCCCTCTCTACCAACCCCCTCCCCACCCAGCAAAGCCATTAAAGCTGGCATACACTCAATACCTTTTAAAGACATTAGAAATATAGGAAACTTTGGAGGTGATCGAGACAAATGGGGTGACTATCGTCAGAATGTTGCATGTGAATGAATTTAAAGCTGCATGAACCCACATTTTGGTGCCATTTTACCACGTCTATTTATGCGCCACAGACAGAATTTCTTTAAAAATCCAAATTCAGATGTCCAAATTCAAATGAAGAATTGAACAGATGTTCACTCCTTCCATGCTCCCAATACCTTCCCAGCCAAGTGAATTATTAGGTATCCTGCCATGAAGCTTGCTTTATCTCATTCTCTTCCAGTTGCTCGGAGTAGGATAAGAGTAACAAGGTAAAGCAGTTGATGCCTTCCCTAGTCACTATCATACTCCCTTCGTAAAAAGCACTTGTGGAGTACCTACACATATTGCAGTGGTTTAAGAAGGTAGCTCATCATCACCTCCTTAAGTACAATTCAGACTGAGCATCAAAGGTTGGCATTGCCAGTGATGCGCATACTCCTTCAAGAAACAAAAAAAGACAAAAAATGTCAAGATCAGACCCTCACTGAGTATCTATAAAGGGTGGGGTGGGGGTATGGGTGTATGTATGTCATTCTATTCTGGAGTTTGAGCTATGATGCATGGGAAAGCCACAAATCACAGCTAAATAAGAGAGCCTTGCTAAAAATGCACCCATCTGGGAGTATCGCAGTCCATTCATGGTTTTAAGATGTGATTATCAATTCTGAGGTTGTAAATTCAATTCCAGCACGGGTACATTACAATTGACTTCAATAAACCTAGCAAAATGAATTTGTAGTCTAAAACAAATGGCTAGAAATGCCAGATCATTGTTAGAAACCTAAATGGCTTTGATGGGAGATCTGTCACCTCTAGCTGGTCTAACTGCAATGTCACAGTGTGTGGTCCACACTTTAAGTCCTTTGAGGAAGTGGCCTTTCAAGCTACTTGGCTGTAAACCAATCCATCAATCAGTTTCCCAGGGTCCCTTGGGATGAGTAATGTGTACAGCCTCATTTTATAGTTTACAACAGTTTGGAACAATAAAATAACTGAACAGTGGCTCTGTGACAGAGTGAAAGCCGGGATTGGGAGCAGAAAGGGAGAAAATGTGTAAAGGATTTTCTCAAGAAATAAAGAGTTCTGACATACACAATGTTCAAAGAATTGAATCAAAAGCAGTCACTTTGTGTATTCTGGGGCATTAGCTTTTCATGCTGGCAACGGTAACATTATCCAACACAGATCAAAGCAATAAAGGTTGAGAAATCCATTTCTGGAAGACAGAAGAGATACCTCACCAACTTACACAGATGGAATGGACAAACTAAAATGATGGTTTTGGAAACATTATCATCCCTATTTATGTTCAGATCCTCTTCTACACTGACAGTTCCATTTTCAATTGCCGAAACATGTTGCAAAAACGCATCTTCCCAATTCAGCCAATAAATTCACCATGTGGGGAAAATGTGGCTGTAAACTGAACCGTAAAAGTCTAAGATTTGGTGTTTACAAACAAACAGTGTACCAATACCCTTCTTTTCCACCCACTCAACAACAGCAAAATCACAAGTCATGCAGCTTCCAAGATGAGATGGTGTACTTTAGGGTGATTGCAGTTAGCCATGTAAAACAAGTCTAATGGTTCAAGCCAAAGGTGATGAAGCTGAACAGCATGCAGTTTTGAGCTTAGGCCATTCATAATAAATCATTCGTTATTCAACAAGCTAATGAATTGGAGACTCAGTCTTAAACACACTGACGGTCATGACAGGGTTGATTGATGAAGTTTTCAATGTTTTGAATGTTCACTTTCTTCTGTGGTGTAATATATAATATCTTTAAACATTTTAGTACAAAGCTCGTGAACTCTTTTAATGAGATCAGTTGTAGATCGGCCCATAGTTGTGTCACCTTCACAGCTGTAAAACCAAATAATTTCTGCAAATTCTTGTTGCTGAATTACTTCAATTAAAATAACTTCGGCTTCACTTTCAGAATAGTTTAGATTAGAATTAATTCCAGAACTGAAGGATTTCAAAACATGTTTTCCAAACACATTTGTGATGTTGTGTGCACGTGTCATAAGCTGGAATGACAACTGAGGAAGCGAACTTTCTTTGCTGTTTTTCAGGCTGTGTCCCTACTTGGTATCTCAGGTTCTAAAGACTACTAAAAGAGATGCCAGTACAAAGGTAATGGCGACGACGTCTGTGTCTTCTCATTTTATGTTTTTGACCTTATCGTTATATTGCAAGTTTTGGCACGATCTGGGCAGTATTACTGATATAATTTACATGAGAAGCCTGAAGTTTCTCAGATGTGAGGTGAAACTGCGGAAGTGCAGTGAAATATCCTCAGATCACCCCTGGGAGATTAACAGACACTGTTCTGGAATCATTTGTATGGTGTTTATTTATATTTCTACCATTTAACTGGTACAGTGGGCATCATGTATTAAACATTTTGTGAAAGTGTTCAATGCATCATCAAGCTGACTTCACATCTTGTGTGAATACAGATGCCACCTTCTTTTGAGGTACTAAATCTGAGTCATGTGCCAGACTGGCTAACTGCCAGTCAGTATATGACTACAGTAAATAGATTATGTCAAGTCAACTGCCTTTGCATCCACGACTTTTCTTGGAGAAGCTACGTTTTGTCCCAGATGCTTCACATTGGTTTCTGTGCATTTGTTTCAAGTTGAATTACAAAATTAACCTAATTTTCAGAAAGGAAATTTAATTTCATCATTCACAGTTTGAATATTGAAATATTTCAGGTTAAATTGGTCTGGTAGAAATTAAACGTTTGCCAGCTCATGTGGGTAAACTGAACACAGATTTAATTGTGGGACAAATTAATAGCTGGATTTCAAAACATGACTCAGAAGGAGAAATGAATCTCTTGAACTTCGAGAAGAAATTGTACCTCCAATGTATGTAAACTACATAAAAATCTTTTCATGTTTTCTTTTTATGAATGGCCACTTTCTACAACTTGGAAACATACACAGGCTGTCGCGTGAAATGCAGAACACAGCATGCCCAGACAACTTACAGAGTACAGGAGGCGGAGGGTGAGCAGACTGGAGCACCTCGGCCTGAGGCCCAGCACCTGACTGGTTCCTTACAGCACTGCTCTCAGCGCCCTTGGCTGGAGGCAGCATGCAAAGGACGATGGAAACAAACATACAGAGCATGTTACACAGTAAACAGAATGAATGATGAAAAACACCACAAGGTGAGAGGGCAAAAAATAATGACGGGACATTTCAACAAGGCTCAAAATATAGTTTTACTTATTCAAAGACTTTTCGTATAAAAGGTCTGAAGTGGGAATGTGCACTTAAGAAATAAGGCAGAAATATTGCAAATGCCGTTGTTAAAAAAAAAAGCAGTTTCCCGATTCACAATTGACGAACTTTGTTGATTAAAAGCACAAGCCCAATGTCTGTGGCATCTCTCAGGCCATGGGAGTAGTGGCACCCATGGAATTTTAAGAGTGCACATGCTTCCATTTGTTTCCTATTTTGTGAACCCACTGGACAAAGTAGCTGTAAAGACTGGTGGAAAGACAACAACCACATTTTTTTAATGGTTTGGCCATGGGGGAATTGGGAGAAAAGCAAGACAGAAAGAGCAGTTTGGCTCCCAACTGTTGCATCAAGTGCTGACCTGCCACTGAGTGAGCACGCTGACAGCAGTCAGAATTAATCTCCAACATAGGCCCATGTCCTCAAGTGGGTGAAAAGAAACAATTCAGACAAATGACACAGGACACAGTCAAGTCAACTTTAATTTCTGGCCTTTGGATACTCTTCGTTGCAAAACTGCAGATGATTGATGGAGTGAAATTCACTGTTGAGATGAAATGGTATTGGATAAGAAGGTACACACCTTGACTGACAACACCAGTTACTCCATGAAAGTTAGAATCTGTTTTTTGAATATAAAAACATGATGAAAATGACAAGTATTTGACCTTTATCAAACCTATATCTATATCATTTGCTAGTTACCTAACACTAGCCTGAGGCCCAAACCCAGGAATACAAACAACAGCTATATGTTTTGCTCTGTAAGATCCATGCCTCAGGAACTGCTCACACACTGTGGAATTTCTGGTCTGCTTGAAGTCAAACTTATAGAATACGAAGACCTGATGATTCACAAGACCCAGTTCTAACCAAGGGTCTCACTTAGGGTCTAAGCCATTTTATATCCAGCTCGGATATCAATGCACGGTCACACTAACTCACTCAGTTTTCACGTAGTGCTAGATCCAGCAATGTGTCTCTGCTTGGGTTAAGTTCAGAAACTGCACAGTCTTGGACTTGTCTTATTTTATAATTTCCAAAACCTGTTCCACAGTTACTATATACCACTTTACAAAACTTATTTTGCCCTACCAAAACTTTAGTATTGCACTGGGGACCAACAGACAACAAATTTCATACAAGCAATAAAAAAACTGTAACTCACTGACTTGAAACTAATCTCTTCACAGCTGAGCTGGAGGACAGGGGCAGAAATAATTCAGGATGCATACAAAAGACTAGCTGTTTGCCTCGGCAGTAATGCAGTTTGTTAGAAGTCTAAAAGGTAAGCTCCAGAGGGGAATAATTGACTGTAGGTGTTTTCACATTTCCTTTATCAGCCACATACACACTGAAGGCACCTAGGGGCCTGCGTTTGCCAAACAAATTAATTCTCTGCTTTCGACCCACTGAGCAATTTCTGGAGTATATAACACCAGCCTCGTATGTCAGTTTTCACACTACACCTACAACTAATCATCTCCAAAATCATGGCAAGTGTCACTTTGTCACAACACGTTTAAATCTGGCCAGAATAATGAGAACATTGGTGGGATGACTCAAAACTTATTTGTTGTCAAGTGAACAGTTATATTAAGATAAGAACAGAATTACTGCTAAGATACTGTCATGAGATAATGGCAGATGCAACAATGATTCTCAGCACAACATCAACTGTACAACATTTGAATAAGTTACATTTGTTTGCCCTTGCAGTCATTTCTCAAAAATAAGCCAAAGCGTAGCTCTGGTATAAAAAGTGATTTAGCTGAGTTTAACTCTCAGTTGCAAAACTCATGGGAAGTGACATGATTTATCTGATGGCTTGTGAAATTAGGAATAGTTTTCTCAAAGAAACCAGTTGCTTTTATCCCAAATAAGACAGCATACTCAAACGTCAGAATGCGGCAGCCTGACATGTCTTCTGAACCTTCATCCATTTCTAGATACCACTGAATGTAAGCGCACTAAAAATAATATGCTATTCATGAGCATCTGTGCATACTGCTCTCTGATCTCGAAAGATCAAGGAGAGAATCTCAAAGAAATTGTTAAGTTCTTAAATGGCAAAGGCAAGATCAATCTAAGAAAGTTATATATACACATATCAATGGGCATAAACATATACACATTAAAATTTAAAAAAAGATACCAGGAAGAACCTGGGATTGTATCGTCCCTGTTTCATATTTTAAGTACCTCAACAGGAAGGTCTGGCTTCTCTCCGGATTATAGAAACCGAGCTCAGCGAAGCTCACAATACACTCAGGGCACTTTTAAATTTTACTCAAGTTTGGAGTTACCCTCCATTTAGCATGAAGTGGGATCCAAATTTTAAACAAAGTCCAAAAGCCAATTCTAAACATTAAGTACTCTTTAAAAACAAAGATTAGAAAGTACTTATTAATTAGATTTACCATCCCTTTGTCAGTTCTTTTTGAGCCAGTAAGACAACATCCTTTACAAAATCCAATCCATCGGATGTCCAAGCCTACAGCCACCATCAGTTTCCTCTTGATGGAATCACCAAGTATAGCAGGAATTGGCTAAGTATACATTGTGCTGAAGGGCTCTGGTAGTGTCCCTACCTCTGAGCTAAAAGTTCGAGTCCCACCTACTCCTGTGTTGTGTCATGATATTTCTGAACAGCTTGATGGAAAATATCTCCAACTTTGCGGTGGTACTTCTGCTGTGATGATGTTCAAGCAGACTGTGGTGCCCAGACCGGTCTTGACATAGCAACTGAAGCTTTGGAAAAAAGCTCTGAATTGACAATCCTGGACTGCCATTGTGCCAAGTACGAGAGTGACTGCTGATGGAGATTAATAAAAGCTTTCCCTACAGAACAAATTGCCTCTGATATCCTTGAATTTACTCTTTGATATTCCTGAACATAAAGATTTGCTCACAGTATGATACGCTGCCCCTTTTTCCCAAGGCATTGTACTTCATATTTTCTGGGACATTACCCACACATCTGTGTGTTCTAGTGCGATGAGATTCCTGCCTTCTTCCAATAGCTTTGCTGGTATCTTGCTGACACTTGGTCTTCTTCTTCAGGCTTTTCATGGTTCTTTAGACCTCTAAGCTAGTCATTTCTCAGAGCTTGATATTCAGCTGCTGAGGTGTGATGCTGGCTGAAGAATTGAATGTGCTTCAAGACATGACCATCAGTCTTGATGGGAGTGGCACCAAAGTTGGTCTATGTAGTTGTTCCAAGCTGACGAAGACAATGACAAGGCCCCAATCACCACAGGGTAAAAAGAAAACAAGGATGACAATCACTTCACCAACAGTGGGAGCAGCATCTCCAGGAAGAGAATTAGAGTTTGGCACCCACACAAGAATTAGCAAAGCAACAGTGGCTGCACACAACCTGGGCATCCAACACAACCAGTACGGCCATGAAACTGTGGCTCTACATGTGCAGAGTAGTTCCATCTGTAATCTAGACCAGTGAGATATGGAAGAAAACAGTGAAATTGTCACCCAAGTTGGACACCTTTGGCCACTGCTGCGTTTGCAAAATCCTGGGTGGTACATAGAGAGACATCACCACAAATGATTAAGTACTACAGACTACGTCGTGATTGAGAGACAATTGAGATTGGCAGGACACTCGATGTTTCTCGTGAATGTACATCTTGCTGTAATGGTGGTAAAATGAACACCATCTGATGGAAGAACAAGTTGGGGCTGGCCAAAGCAGGTGTGGCAATGTACACTTAAAGTGGACCTTCAAGATGCCAGCTGGTGTGAAAGTGACTGCAAATGACCTGGAAGTTTGCTGCTCACTGTCCTGCACAACAATAGAGTTGAAGTTGGGAACATCCCATTTTCTCATCATGTTCTGGGCTTACCTTGTGTACAAAATAATGACAACCATTTCCATTCTGGAAGAGGAGTCCTTTGCTACATCCTTCGTTCTGGACTATTTGTACAACTTGAGCTGAGTTATTGTTTGCTTAATGCTCACCATATGTTTCACTTCAGATCAATCTTAATTTTCTTCTTCTCTCCTTTCTCATGCAAGTATGTAGGATCTTGATGCATTGAAGAGATTCCCACAGTACAACCTCAAAGATGCATACGATTGTTCTGGCTACATATCAAGGAGTTTGATTCAGTTCTTCAATATGTCTCAGTAAGGATAATGATGAATCCACTCCCTGGTTCCTTGAAAATCACACTTTGGTGATTCATTTCTGTTTGCTGAATGGTGTACTTCTCCAAAATAAGACGCAATATCTGACATGCATCAACTCACTATTACTTGCGACTGCCAATCACACATCCAGTCTGAACTCGTCACAAAATCTTCTGCTCCAGTTGTCTCAATTTTTTATGGCACCAGCACATCTTGCCAATTTGCAATCATCATTCCATGAGTCAGGCTGTTGCACATAAATCTGGAATTCAACCATGAATGCTTGGCATCTGGAGCTTGGGTAAGACCTTTCACCAAAGTGAAAGCTCTCTGTGAGATCAGTGATTCATTTCCACCATTTTCAGTTTTCTGAAAGAACACTACACTGTTAGTGTGCTAGAGATTTTACCGGCATGCACCTGAACTGCTGATGGCAGGAATCCATATTCTGATGTCATGCCACTCCACACTAAATGAAACACAAATCAGATTACATCAACTGGGAGGCTGATTCTTAAAATCCTCATGCTACTTTAAACTTAATACTTTTGAATATGATGGAAGGACGCTAGCTACAAAGGGAGGAGATAGTTGGGAAATTCAAAACAGATGGATTTTGAATAGAATTGAAAAAGCAGCAACACTCAAGCCATTTGTGCTATTCTCGATGAAGTTGTCAAATTTCTGTCAAGAATGAATGATTGAGTCTTGTTTGGCATTGTAAATGGCATTTGAAAGCAGACAATGTCAAGTTTTTTTTTCACTTTCCTGTTGTTGATGTTGTATTGCTGTTTTTCAAATTGAAACTAGTGATCGTAGAAGAAAAAGTGAAGTGTATATATGACAAGGTCCACAACTGCTTGAAAAGGAACTTAATCTGCTCTTTGGAGGAAAAGTGCAGCACGTAAATCCATGAGTTGGATGAAAAAAGTGGAGATGCAGTTGCAAAGTTGAACAAGAACTTGATAAGCTTCCTATATAATAGTTTATCATTTTACCTGGTCTCATCTAAAGACCTTAGTCATACTGGGGTACAGATGGAAAAGTGTTAATTGCCAGTTGCTTTCTGGGCACCTCTAACATGTCGATAACCAACATATAAACTCAAGTATGAATGAAAGGAGGCTGTTTGATGAAGATCTTCCTGCTATTACTCACTCCTCAAATCCACAACCACACTCTTTTAACAAGGACAGTATAATCCTGACTGGTTTTCTCCTCTGCGGCCAAAAGAACTGAAGTCATTTGGAGTATATCAACTTCTTTCAGTGGCTGGGATGTTATTCCACCACAAAGAGTCAACCAGAGAATCTTAGTGGCTCAATTACATTTTCCTTCACCATGTCAGTTAACAGGGATATTGCAGAAAGTTTTAATGCCAAAGTATATCTAAACTGGTCGACTTCAAGTCAATGGTGTCTCACATATTTGTCAGTGTAAGAGCAATCAGTATGAACTTATTTTTTGTGTCGCAAACATATCATGAATTTTAAAGGAAAAATTCAGTTCAACCTGAGGCACTGAGTTTTCTTCCACTTCAATGAAGCTTCAAGCATCCTGTTGACAGCTTGGTCAACACATATCTTAAATTTCTAATGAGTCAATGTTTCTTTGTGGGGCAGAAAGGTAACAGAATTCTTTGGAGAGTTTTGATTTCTTTACTCAATATATTTTCATGTTTAAGGAGCACAGACCTTCAGATCTGGCAAATGTATTAATTAGTAGACACAAAGTGTTTGCACTAAAGGGTGATTTCACAAAATGAATACAATTAAAATACCCATCTGGGTTTGGAGCTAACCATAAGGGAGGAGACAGGTGGGGAATTCAAACAGGTAGAGTTGGAACAGAATTGAAAAAGTAGCAACAGTCAAGTCAGGGTCAGCATCATTTCCACTAGCCTTGGCAAAGTTATTGAATTTCTTTCAAGAACAAGTAATTTAGCCTGGTTTGTCATTTCTGGGTCTTTGTAACACTGAAATGGTTCCAAGTCTTTCAGGACCACCATGAGTAAATTACACTGACACAACCTGTGAAATTCTGGCACCAGATTCACACATATATATATATATTTATATAATATATACATGAGCCAAGGGCCAATGGTTATCGTACAAACAGGAAAATCTAAAAGCAGGACCCTGAACCTTCCCATCAGTTTCACAAAGACAAATTAAGTCTGTCAGCCCCTCAGGAACAAACAAACTGTGACAGCATGTGGTATAGATCACACTGAAACTAATTTACCTGGTTCTAATTGCAATTGCAATCTAATCTCCCTTGGGTCTATGAAATAATTTGATGGACTCATCGGTGCATGCCACAGGCATCAGAATTCCCTCAAATATTGCGAGAGCATGCTGAGGTTCAACCAAACCACAATGATCTTGCTAATGAGTGAGGTTGCATTTTTAACACACTTTGCAGCAGTACTCTACAGAGTAGATTTCCTGCCCGATGTCACAATTTACCATCAATACCCCTCCTCTTTAAGGAATAGATGAACATGAACAACAACAGGAATGACATTTTTAAGCTATTTCTGTTTGGGACTTGAGCGAAAACTTTTCGGGGTGCTGAGCTCATCCTGGTTCATATCAGCTCTCAAATCAGACTTAGTTTCCTTCTTAAACCAGTCTGCTTCTCTGCATTTACAACTGAAAAAAATTCCTGGTTACCTCTACCTCCAAAAAGTGTGCAATGAAGTTGAATGCCATCCTTATACACATCAGTTTGAATTGTAAAATCAGCAGTCCAATTCAGACACTGGTCATCAAGGCAGGGTCTGGCTGACTGGCATGTAGCAACAAGTTGTAAAGACAGCATTTTTTTATTTTGAGCTTTTTAAAACTGTGGACTGAAATGAGAAAGAACTGTTTTGAAAGCCAGGGATTTACACAAATGGCAGCTTGTTTTGAAAACAAGGAATCTGATAACCAAGATGAACCCTGTCTGTTTGGTGGGGGTTCCTGCAGGGCACAGATGAACTGAAGGCAAGGGGTTATTTACAAATGAAGTTGTTGGGTTCATGCACTACTAGCCAGTTATCAATGATACAAGTCCTCTGCCTGCCAATTGCTAAGTGATAGGTTGCCAGATAGCTTAACAGCTGACGCTCAGACTAAGACAGAGCAACAAAGTTAGAACAGAAGAGAAACCATGCAGATAAACTGCAGTCAAAAATTCTCTCTCCGAGTTGTCTGCACGAAGCCACATTAAACCTGAAGGAAGCCAGCTTCTCTCTGCATCAGCAGATGCTTCAATTGTGACTTTGAAATTTGGCAAGTCAGAGACCCTAATTAGCTACCCTGTGCCGCCTGCAAACCAGTAGAAGCATTCAGAGAAAGCCATGTCGAGAAGAAATCTGCTCATCAGTAAGATCCAACCTAACAGATCTTATGGACAAAGACTATGGAACTGTTTTCCCAGTCATCCATCTCTCCATTGGTTTTTGTTGGTCTGTGTGTTTTAGTGAAACAGGAAGTTTAAAAGGGATTTAGAATTAAATTTGTAGAATTTACTTAATTTTGCTGAATTATTTACCTGCAGTTAGAAATGACTGGCAATTAGGAGTGATTTGTTTTGTGAAGTGCAGAAATCTAATCCTGTTCTACCAACCTGGGTCTGAATATCAGGCAGTTTGGCGATTTTGAATAATTCTTTAAAAAACTTGAACTCGTGATGATTTCCGGGAATAGTGAGGTTCGATTTTCAACACACTATCCCAGGGAGTCGTGACAAAATTTATGAGCAATTGAAGTGAAAACAAGCTATAATGGAAACCCAACTGTTCGCATCCATTGCAAATGTTACTGTACACCAACTAAGTAATGTCTATGGACAGTTCTAACAGGACAGTGAGCAAAATTTAACAGGTAAAACTGAAGTGACTAGATCTGAAACAACGGCAGTGCTGGGAAGGTCACTCTGTCATTTTTGGATTCTGAGAGAAACCATAATGCTGAGCTCTCTTCTCCAGCAGTGTGGATGTTCATTCATTCCCTCCTCAAATAATGGTATCATTACAATCAGATACTCATTCTTTACTCAATCACATTTATTTCCAACCTGAAACAGAATGCAAAGCCCTCAAACACAATTTTAGATAATTTTTAAAGCTGTATCTTCGAGGAGATGTAATGAGTCTCACTCATGACAGAATGGCATGAGTTATGACAGTAAAATCAGAAATCGAAGCATATACATACTGACTACAAAGTTCCACACCAGTAGGAATGGGCTATTCATCCCCTTCAGCCTGCTGCATCATTTTAGCAATCATGACCGAATATAATCCAAGGATAATGCAAGCAGGTTACCAAGTGCACCAGCTCTGACAAAGAGCCAAGACAGGCCTGACAGATGGAATGGCCTTAGTATTTCAAGTTTCTATTAATCCACACTGTAATTCTAATTCCCAGGCCTTCTTCCATTTTCTTAAGTACCTTTACTTACTACCTCGTCATTCAGTTGCTGAACATGCCACTATTCTTCTTACATATCCGCTCCCTGAAGCCTATCCACCATCACCGACAAGGCACAAGTCAGTAGTGTGATGGATTACTCTCCACTTGTCTGCAGTTCCAACAACACTTAAAAGGCGTGACACCATCGGACAAAGCAGCACCACATCCACCACCTTCAACGTTCACTCCTTTCACCAATGATGCACAGTGGCAGTAGTGTGTAGCATGCACAACAGGCACTGCAGTCACCAGAGCTCCTTAACACACTTTCTGACCCTGTGAACTTGACCACTTTGGACAACAAGGGAAGCAGATGCATAGGAAGCTACAAGCTGCCCTCCAAACCACACAACATCCCGGATTCAAGTTATTTTCCTTCAATGTCACTGGGTTAAAATCTTGGAAATCTTGAGCACTGAGGGTGCTGAAGCAGTCTAGATGCAAAAGCAGCAATTCCAAATACAGGTCATCACCACCTTTGCCAGGTCAACTAAATTTAACATACCGGCAAACCCAGTGACATCCACGTGCTGTCGAAGAATACTTAAAACATCCAGCTTATACTTCTTCCCAGCCTGCTTCATGCCCGCACCCTCTGCTGTTCCTCCTTCTGACTGCAATGTCTCTGCTGATTCCACCTACCATATATGATTTTCCAAAAGGTATTTTTTAAAAGAAAACAATCCTGGTTGTTCAGTCTGTATACTGAACTTCTCCGGTTTCTCTTCTTCCTTCCAGAGCTGTGTTGCTTCCCTTTACTCTCATTTTCTACTCCTCTGCCTCCTCATTTAACAGGCCTAATATATTTATATGTTTCCTATATATTTTTATATGCTATTTTCACCACTTGCAAAGTGATTACACGATCTAAAGACACAGCTGCCCCTCATTCTCCACTTTCCAAAACAATCTGTTCCCCCACATATCCACACTTCATTCTTCGACAGGACTATCTGCCCCAGCACCTTACAGCACAAGATCAGTGGTGAAACAAGACCATCCAGGATTCCAAACAATTCCCAGAAACATCGAATCCAGCTCACAATCAGTGCTGCTCTTGCTCAACACTTCACTATATCACAATACCAAATGCAGTTTGGATGAACATCTCTGTTCTGACTTGAAATTTCACTCCTCAAGCTCTTGCTTTGATCTTGCTTGAACTTCTGCAAGGATCTTAGTTGCTGTCATACTGCTCTTTCAGCCTCAGCACTTTTTTTCCAAACAATGTGGAGATGCAAAAGCACAATCAAACTATGTGAATAAAGACTGTGTTATTGTCTAATATAAAATATTGATTTTAATAATGTCACACTTGACCTGTACTTTCAATTTTCTCTCTGGCAGGAAATGCTGCAGTGTTAAAATTTAGTAACAACATTGTGCTCTGCTTGAGATTATGTGGATGCGGTGGTTCACCAAGGCTCATGACCACCATCTCAAGGCAATTTTGAATGGTTAACAAATGGTGGTCCTATGAAAAAAATAAATTTTAATAAGATGGATGTGCTGGCATTTCTGACAATCACACACTGGGGTGGTGGTTCGGGGTGGGATGGTTGCAAACAGAAATTGGAAGCCTTTCTCTCAACTGCACTGGCAAGATGGTCTGCATTTTTACCGACCACCTATCAGGCACTAAGCTTGCTGGTCACTGCGATGCTTTGTCAATCCTTACATGCTATATTTCCCTCTTTCCTCTTTGTTCTCTCACACCAATGTCAATACTTCCATCTCTTTATCTCCAAAATACACAAAGAATAGGCCAGACAGACCCTTTATCATTCTCTGCCATTGCACAAGGTTATGACTGATCTAAGACTTCAACATTGGTTGCTAACTTAAACCATTTACAAGTTACTTTTTCTGGTCTTCTGTTCCTTGCTTTTCCTTCCTCGCACTCAGGTTTGTTCCTGTTAAAATGCAATTCCTCAGTGATATCTATCACTTCTGTTAAAACGTCCACACCAAAAACGTTTATCTCTAAGCACAAATGCTGCTCAAGTCATTGCAGCAATTTCTATTTCATTTCAGATTTATGGCAGCTCAAAATCTTGCTGTTTGTTCATCCTGTTCATGATTCCAAGTACTCAGTACTGTGACTGAAGCTGTCAGGAGGAGAAAGCTTTGTTTCTGATCGCTACAGCCCCACCTATGAACAGGTGAAATGGAAAACCAAACCTGAATGAGTTGTCACTTCATTTTGAGCTTTTGATGGTCATGGAGCATTTTATCCAATTTGAAAACCGGCTGAACAAATGCAGCACACCTCAGTTTACCCTCCAAAGCCCTGCAATGGCACATTTTCAATGTACTGCTCACCTTTAACATCTTCATCTTCAATAGTCGTGTTACTGCTGTCAGAAGACTCCTGCAAACAAAACAGAAAGAGTCTTACTTGCAATGCCATGTGTGTCTTCATCACCTGAACTCTAAATTAACAGAACAAATACTGAACTCAGTGCAGAAAAAAGAAAAGCATTTATGTGAAAGCTTGAGTGAAATAGAGCAGGAGAAAGCATGATCACGAAGCAGAGAAGAATAAAGCAGCTACTTTTAATAATTTGAATCATGCATTTTTTCTGAACACAAGTGTCCTATTTACTGCCTTTGAATAATTTTGGTGAGGTGAAAAGGGAAGTAAGATTAGCAAAGAATTTAGATCTTTAACAAGTCACGAGTTTAGTGGGCATGAATTCAACAGTAACTTGTTATTCTCAGAAAACCAACTTGAAGCAAGAGGGACAACAGGATCCAAGTGCATATTGAGATTACCAATGTGCCATCTGACAATTATTTTTTCAATAAGTTCAACGCTATGCACTCTGAAGATCTCATTGTGCAAAAGGCTCTTGGTCAGGCAAGACTTAATAAAACAACTGTTCCAGTCAGAGCCACCAATAATGCTAGCCAGTCACTCTAAGCTCTTGATAAAAGACTGATGCCTTTTAAAGTTTTAAGAATTTTCCTGCAGATTAACTGCAAAAGATTGCAAGAAGGGAAGCTGGCGAGATGTTAATGTTCTCAGCTTGTCAGAGTGGAGTGACAAGTTTTAAACTAACTTTACAGTTGGCAAGGGATGTCTCTGCATTACATGCCAAATCAATTTCAAACTCTATTTCACATTGATATTAGCAATTCCTATCTATTGTTGTTCTAACTCTCTGAATGCTTTGGTATTTGTGCACTTCCAACATATATGCACTTATTTCAGATGTAAAGATTACATATCATTCAAAAAGTTTTTCTTAAAAATCAAATCCTAGAATTATGCATTTTGGGAATTTTGAATCTTGTGCCACAAGTTGGATTCAACGGGACCAGTCAGAAGCAGAACTCATGACTCTCGCCACACATGCTCTAGCTAATAGTTTATATCTACAGTAATTACAGCTCAAAACACAGAAATGTCATTGCGTATGAAACAAATGGGGAGTTAGACCCAACAGGAACAAAACTTGTCAAATTGTTTTACTATTACAGGACAATGTTGGAACTTAACCATCTCAAAACTTTCAATGCATTTCAATCAATGATGAAATAACATTTCTTCAGTTTCACTTGAAATACTACTGAATCTGCCTGCAAACCAAAGTATGCTCATTAACTGTCTGTTTTACGTTGAGGTGTGAGTGCAGATTAAGGATTCGACAACTGACAAATAACTAAGATATGTTTGCCAAATTTATCTAAGGATGACAAAGAAAATGGAAATCTTCATCTTCAGCGTACCAGAGGGCTGATGAAAGGACAAAACCCTGCTCTTCAGTTTCCCTACTCACTTGTGGATGTCTAACCAGTTCCAGGTGGGAGATCCTCAATATTTGTAAATCAAAAACACAAATCAGAACCTGGAACTCTTGCTTCATAACAGGGATACATTTTCTATGACAGAACTTGACAAAGGAAGATTCCAAAGATGGGAAAGACTACAGCACAGACAGATGGTACCTTTATCCCATCCACAGGATTATGGATGACAGTAGTTTGTGGTTCCTAAAGAGAGTGAAAGCAGATATAGAAAAGGAAATTTTAGTGTGGAGAAAAGAGGGTTTTAAACCAAACAAAAAACAGAGAAGCAGAAACGATTGAGGAAAAAAAGCAAAAAGCAGAGAGAAGAGAAAAAAGCTCGGCACTTGTCTCCTGTAGAATTTTACCTAAATACACAAATACAGTCTTGAGTGGCTAGAAATGGATAAAAAAAATGAAAGAACTGCAAATTATGATTTGAATGGGATGACTTGACTATGCTGCTTAAACTGATTCCTGTTCTAAGTTGCAAATTCAGTACTCAATATTCCCACAGCTGGGACCAAACGGCAGCTTGATTTGGACATTGGAGTAGCTTTGACGACTGAATTAAAACGGTGCTAACATCAGTTTCACTCAGTGAGGACTGACACACCCCAGCTCACCTCACCACCAGCCCCGAGTACATCTCCCATGCCAGGTACTGAATTACAATGAGATGTATGATATTGTTTGAACAAAGAAAAACTAACCTGCACTGACTTGCAGTCGCTGAACAGTGAACTTTAAGTTCATGCAAGGGGAGAAACTGGAAACTCCTGTGACACAGTGGCAGTTATCCTACCTCTGGGCCAGAAGCCTGAACTCAAGTCTCACCTGTCCCACAGTAATGTTAGAACCAGTACAATCAGGTTGAATGATATTTTTTCAGGTAGACCAAAAGGTGGCATGAGACCAAACAGTGCACAAGAAATTTGGCGACTGTGTGAAAGATCCAGCTCAATAATGCAACCCGGAGGGTTAGCATGTCTGGTTTCAGATCAGCTCATTTAAAGAGCTGCCTGTAGGGATCCCTCTCATACCCCCAGCAGCCAGTGGATGGGATGATACATGTCTGTGAGGGGACCCTCAAAAGGTTGATTTATCCGTCACTAGAGAGTGCTCTCGGAACTTGGTCCTCTCTGAATTCTCTTGGGGGATGGGAAGGGTGGAAGGAAACAATTGTTGATAACAACTGTGATGATTTAAGGAACTACCAGACTAAGACACATCATAAAGTTGAGTACATTTCGTCTCCAAGTAGCACCGGCTACATTAACAGAGAACCCATTGAGGGGCATTCCATGCCAAGTGCTAGACTGGGAAATACACGCTTGGTAATGAATCTCCCTTGTGAAGCTATCACACAGATCATGGCAATATCTGCTAATCACAGGATAAATAAACGGTGGAAATGTACGGAACTGGATCAAGCTGAGGATTTACAAATTAACCTATATCAATATTTCAACTTACAATTAACACAAAATCATAAATTGGCTCACGGCTTGGTCTTATCTTTTCTGCCACAAGGGTCCAATTAGAATGAAAATCGATTCTATTTGCATTAACTCGCAGTTTCTCGACATTCAATACCACATGAACTGTGGCTGGTTTGGTAAGGGAGGCTGTTAGCACAAAGTGGGGAGCAACACAGCACAGACAGATAATACCTCAGCACTGATTGAGTAGGGGTGGCGTACATGCTCATACTGGCCAAGCACTCTTTGGAGCGATTACGAGAGCAGGGGATTTATGCAAAAAACAGACAGTAGACTGGAGCCGTTGCCATTAAGAGTGAGTGTCTGAAAGATCACCAGCTCTCCCGTCCTGACTACAATAACCGCATGATGACCTGAAACAACCCATCCAAATTTGAGGCTGGGGGAAGCCTACCCATTCACTAAAATTCTAACCATCTCTCAAACCCTCTGCATATCTCTACAAGCAGGAGGATCTTCTGGTTTGATACAATGGAGTGACACGGTAGACCACTTCAGGGAGACGTTGAAAGCCTCCTACAGTGTAGAACTGTTGTGACAGAAATGCTAGACCTGATGAGGACAGTCCATCTCCCTGAAGTAAAAGAGTGTACCAGTAAGATTTTGTCAATAATAGGACAGTTTCACAGTCTCTTCTTATTCCCACATTCCCTTTTTAATGGAGTTTAAAATGCTCAAACTGCCATTTGAACTCTCAGATTCATACAGGAACAGAACCAGCACCATAAAGCACTTCCAATGACCTTTCACACAGCTGATGAGGTTCTTGTTTTTTCAAGTCAGTGCTAATGACTAAAACATATTTACTAACAAAATACAGGCCTGACCAAGGATGGAATGTGCAGCAGTTAAATGGCTCAAAGAAACCCTCCCTCAGATTCTAAATACTTGGGCCAAGTCTTAACAATAAATTGTGAATAACATTCACGAACATTTCAGAACGTATACATTGCCAAATGCTGGAAAAAACCCTTCGAAAGACCAAAACATCAATATGCATTAAACAAGAGCCAAGTAAAAACCCTGCCAATGTAAAGTTTGGATTGTCAGTAGGCTTTGAACATTAAGGCAGTAGTTATTTCACCCGCACTTCAGTTTTGTGCATTTTTGCTATATTTATTTGGGGGTCATCTCAGTTTTTCTTCTCTTAATCATGGCTGTAGCTCTTTTTGCTCAACCCTTGTTGCATCTAAGCACAAAGACAGAGGCCAAACAAACATTACTCTGGCTCTTTGTATCACAACAAACCAAAAGGACATGCACAGAAAAATGCTCCTTTGACTGAGCCAAGTGTTCCATTAATTGCCAATGTTCCAAAATATTGATCAGGAGGTTGGATCAGAATTTTGTTTCAAATTTAGACAAAAGGTTCATCTCCAATGATAATTGTCACTGCATGTCCTTTCCTACTGACATACCCGTTACATTCTGAATAATCATATCACAGTCATCAGCAAAAGGAAAAGTCAGAACAAGGTAACAACAAGCCAACTAATACAGGAGGTATTAATGAAACATGGCTTTCTTTTATTGGGCCCATGCAATATGGGCACCAAGTCCACATAAATGCTTAGCAACTAACTCAAATCAACACAACTTGAAATGTTCACTATTCATTTGGTGATGTCATGGGGAAGAAAACAAAATCATCAAACATACTTGGATTTCACTGCACACAACAGTTCAAGTTTCTGGCAACTTAGTTATCAATTCAATAGAAACTGTGTCCTGCAGTACTGCATTTTGCAAAGCTGCAGTAAACTGTTTGCTCTGGCAAGATAAAGGAAGAAATGTCCAGGTTCCTTGAAGGAGACAAAATAGGGACAGCTATTTGAAACAACTGCTATTAAAGACATAAACCCTTCCATACAATTTCGAAGTGTGGTCTCTAAATCAAGTTAATTCACATTCTAGCCATGTTTCACCAGTGCCTCTGGAAGAAGATGGTAGAAGAAGAAGAGAACCAATACCAGTGCAGGGCAGGGAATGTTTCCTTTAGGACTGGTTACTACGTTGTTTTTGGTGCTGTTTGTCTGAGGCTGTGCAGAAAACAACAGAGGATTTAGGTTGATTTCACGTCCACTTTTTACCTCCTAGCCCGCCTGGGCCAGGAGATCAAGCTGAGGCGGCAGATATTGAACTGTCACAGGACTTACTTTGATCCAGCCGTGAACAACTACTGCTGGTTGGTTGGAACAGGTTCGCTTTCGTACTTTATGAATTGGCTCCTAAATGTGAGCCACAAAAAGCAAGGTACACAAATTTTAAGTATATTAATCATATCGAGTCTGTTAATTTGAGATTTATTTTACCAATTGTGGGAGCTGTGTTCCATAGGACACATAGGTTCTAGTAGTACAATGGACAGTTCAATCTCTGTGGACAAGGAAAAGCAAGAATTATGAACACCAAAGTCAGTGACACACCATTTCCAGTATTGCTTCACAATTCCTCATTTGCCAAATTTGACCAGTCAGAACTGTCAAACCCTATAAACTGAGTAAAATGAATAACGGTGATCTGACAAAGCTGCCAAGCACAATCTCTTTTATTAAATAACATGGATGATCAGAAATTGCTCATTTCCATACTTGCAGAAGTAGGGCTTTATATATACTCGCACATGAATAAACTTGATATCTAATATTTGGACCAAAATCAAGTCACCCAACAAAGGATAAACAAATTTTGCTTTTTATTTAAGATCTTGGTTGGATCACTTTTTCCCAAAATGTGGACATGAAACCTTATTCCAAGATACTGGCAGAGAACTGCTATCTTTTTTTAATTTTACCTAACATTACCTACAGGTAAGTGAATAGCTTCATTAATAAGTCTTTCCAGATCCACTGGAAATGTTGCAATTGTAGACCTTCCTGCTGTGAGAGCTGGGCTAAGGTCTCGCCTTTTATTAGGGCGCCACATAATTTCAAACAAAAAACACGAACTGGCAGTACATTCCTTCCAAAGTAGAAGGTATATAAGTTTACATAATGTTGTCTAAACTCAGCGTTTTGTATTTGATTTGCATGGTCTTCATCGGTCTTTCATTACTCAGGGGGTAGTCACAGCAGTCAATCCTCAAAAATTCTCTTGTCAACTGCCATCCCTGCCACTGCACAAGGCTGAAAGGAGACTTTTGATGCAAGGCATCAGCCAGATGCAGCAGGAAAGTATACCAGGATTTTCTAAACAGATCAGAAGTAATCAATCAGTTGGGTACAATGTTTTCAAATTTAATCCAATCCAAAATTGCCTGTCAGGTCAGTCTCAGTGCATTTTTCAACACAACTCCGACCTTCTAGCTCCAAGTCCACAGATTTACCACGAAATTGACTGCCAAAACTATAAGCTTCAGTTCATTTACCAATGATGTAACACTGACACAGAAAGTTTCTTGGCCTTTTGGTCAGAATCTGTACTTAAACATGAAACAGAATGTGTGTTGGTCTAGCCATGAGAAGTTTTTTTATTTTCTGGGTTAAAGTCAATGAAAATGCTGGAGAATGATGGCAGAGTCACTTGGCAAGTGAAAGGAGGAGAATGCTTTATGTAAGGATCAGCTCAAGGGTTCAACATGCATTCTTCTTGCATTTATAGGTGTTCACAAAACTGCTGGAATAACTTCTCTGGGATTTCAGGCTTAGATTTCAAAAGAAACTTTTCCTCATTCTAAATATTTTGACAAATACCAAGAATTAACATTTGAACTACAAAAGCATCATAACAAATCCATTGCCAGTCAGGTTCCCAACAAAAAGGCAGCACACTAGTTTAAAAAACTCTTAACAGCATTTGCTATGAGGACAGAAGTTGCCCTTTCTTCCTTTGCTCTAATATCCCATTTCACTTAGCAGCATTCTCCAAGTTTAGTTGTGTGGTGTCACAGGAGCGACACATGCTGCAGGACTCGATGCAAAGCAAAGAAAGCATTGCTCATTTACAGCCATAACCTAGTGACTGCCATTCACCCACCAACATGATGCTTTGACCTAAAGTGGTTCCAAATACAGACACTTCAAGAATAAAATCTTCAATTTCCTGTTCAAATCCTACCATGGCTTTGCATCTCCCTATCTCTATAATTTCCTTTGGTTCAACAACCCTGTGATCCCCTGAGCTTTGACCTCTTCTGTACTTACCTACTTTCTTTGCGTTCAGCCATTTAAACCCTGTTTTCTGGAACAAGATAGGAATTCTATCCATGCATTTCTATCTATCTGCCCCTTAAGTCGCTCAATGTCAAATTTTGTTTGAGGATCAATTCTGTCAAAGGATATTCTATTTTATAAAAGGCAATTTATAAATGCATGAATTTTGTGTTGTTAAGTTCATCTTTCTCATTCAGATTCCAGTGACCAACACTGCACAGAAGCTGGATTGCTCCAAGCAGGGTGGAATGGAAGACAGAAGCTAACAGTCATTCCGGGACAACTTGGAGCTCAGTTGTGTAGTGTGGTACTGCTGGAAGCCAGTGACCTTCACAGAAAAACGAGCATTCAATTTCAACTACCATCCTCTAAAATACACTCTGGAACTGCCGCTCTTTGGAGAAAATCATGTTTCAATTAAAAATATTTTTATCTCAATTCACAAACCGGCACAATTTTGGCTAATTGTGCTCATTTCCTAGGACTGAGCACAATTATGGGCTGATCAACGTTAACTATTCGAACTATTCTTGCAAGACCTACGACATGTGCCCACCAAGCATCACAGAGAATCCACATGGCAAACTGCAAAAGCATGTGATAGGTACAGGAGGTAACCATTTGTTCCCCTGAACATCTTCTGCTGTTCATGACATTGATAGATCAGGAGTGATCTGCATCTTAACTCAATTTACCCGCCTGGTCCCATAACCCTAAATATCTCGAACACAGGGACTGACAAACTAACACCTCCTGAATTTTAGAGTTGAGTAAAGAATCAGTGTTTCAGTCTGAACTATCTGGACTTCTAAATGAGTGGCTGAACTAGTGAGTTCGAGTGCAAATCCAATCAAGTCAGAAATTGTGTTGCATGGCAGAGAATGGCTTTTTAGTCAATTGCTTTCACTTTACAACAGAAATTTTTCGGATTGAAGACCATACAAAATTCTCAGCTATCCAAGTGATTGGGTGTGCATGATCTCTCAGTACCAAAGTTGTTGCTTTGAAACACGGGACATGAGATACAGAAAACCAGGGGGCTTTGGTGACCACAAGTATTTCATTCGAACACTCAGATATCAGAGACAAAACACAATACTTGCTGATACCTTAGTAGAACAGCTCGCCTCAAGTCCTGAATGGCATATTTCTCTGAGTAGTTGTACTTAGTACATCCATCATTCCTATCCATTCCAATAGTAATGAGCAATAAGGTGTTCATTTTAGTTACTGAAATACTAGATATGCACATAGCCACTTCATGATTGACACTGTATTTGCTTCCCTTTGACATGGGACTTTTGACAACTACTCAATGTTTTGGGGCAAGATAAATCACATGAGTTGACACTGGAGTCCAAGGTTGGAGGACTGAAATAAGATGAAGAATTGAGGATGCTGGAGATCTGAAACAAAAACAGAAATTACTGACAAAACTCAGCAGGTTGGCAGCATCTGTGGGAAGCAAGCACAGCGCATGTTTCAAGTCCAGTGACCCTTCATCAAAACCCTGATTGAAGGATCACTGTACTCAAAACATTAATGGTGCTTTCTTCCCACAGATGCTATCAGACCTGCTGCGTTTCGCCAGCAATTTCTGTTCTTGTTGGAGCCAGGACTGTATTGCCTGTGTGTCTGACCTTTCAAATAATCACCAGTATTCCGATTAGTTCAGAATGGCTCAAAGCCTTCACCTCAGAAAATTTTGAGTTTGAGCCCAACTTGATGTGTTGAGCACAATCTTGGAAGGAGTGCTGCATTACTGGAGGAGACATGAAGATTCTGGAGGAGACATGAAGAATGCTGATAAAAGCAAAATACTGAGGATGCTAGAAATCAGAAGTAAATACAGAAAGTGTCGGAGAAAATCAGCAGGGTCTTGGCAGCATCTGTGGAGCGAGAAACAGAATTAACGTTTTCAGTCCAATATGATTCTCCAAAGCTGCTGCTTGCAGCCTGGTTGAGTTTGTCTCGCACTTTCTGCTTTTCTTTGAACAATGTAGGTCTTCAGTACTCGGTCAAGTCGATATTAGTAAGTCCCATGATACTGTTAAAACAAGGTCGAAGTGCCCTAGTCAATACTCCTCCTCCAAACACTCCTGTCAAAATGACAAAAGTCATGTTGGGTGGTTATGAGTCCCACTGTGCAGAAACTGACTGCCACATCTAATTATATAGGTGACTGTATTTCAAAGTCATTGACTACATGTCAAATACTTCAGGGTCTTTCTGCAGGACCAAGCAAGGTGTTCCATAAAATTATTTTTCTCATAATTTGGATCTCAAAAGGGATGTAGATCAACAACAAAGGAAACAGTTGATGTAAGCAGCAAGTCAAGTGGCTTCTTCCTGTCCAGACCTGCAGCATAAAATTGCATTCAATGATATTCTGGCCATATCTCATGGTGCTATCAAAAGTTTGCATTCAATTTTCGGTCAGGCAAGGATTCAGCCTCATTGCTCTAAGATGAAAGATTTGCTGCAAAGAATTATCCTTAGACAGCTTGTCCTTAAAGCAAGATTACCGGAAATGTGAGAACAAGGACAGAGACTATGAATAGATGGAATTTGGATACAGTCTCTATGCCAAGTCAAAATCTCAAAGGGGCAGAGGAGAGCTCACAATTTTAGTTTTCAGCTTGTCAAGTACACAGAAAGGAAATCACAGTATTATTTTGAAGAACAGCAGTGGAGAACATCTCCATTGTCTCAGACATCATTTATCACTCAAACAACATTACCAAAACAGACTGTCATTATCACATTGCTCTTTGTGTAAGTTTGCTTTGCATGACTTGGATACTGTGTTACCTTAGACACTTGGACAGTTACTACGTTTCAATGGTTGTAAAGTGCTTTGGGACAACCTGAGGTTATGAATCGCATGATAGAAGCACAAATCTTTCTTCATAATTTGATGGGGAGGCATAGTTTTTGGCAATTTCTGAAAGTTTAATAATTAAAAACTACATATGATGATTTCCAGAGGGTTAGCTGATTTGTCTGTTGTTGGTGACTGGAAAATAATTTGATGGCCAATCCTGATCACATATCTCAAGAATGTAACGTAGCATAAAATTATCAAAAACAGTCAGTGATCATTTACAATAGGAATTTGAACATTAGAATCAGATGTTAATAATAAATAAACACACAAAGTTCAAGGAGGAGCAAAGCATCCAACCTAATCACTTGGCTGCTGCTTTGGTTACTTTGAATCAGTTGAATTATCTAACTGAGATGTTAATTCCACTGTCAATTGCAGTGGTAGTACACAAAGGGCATTATTGAATCTTGTGAAAAGCATATGGACAAAGAGAAGAAAGCGAGAGAGAGAGACAGAGAGACAGAGGAAGGAGGCATTAGGTCAGTTTAATGCCATTTACCAAGTGGATCTCTAATTGCTGTCAACATGCACAGACTTCAGTATTTCTATTCTGATTGGGACTTAAATCATGAAAAGCTGTAAACACACAATGTCATCTCCTGGCAGGGAGGAAAGGGGAAAAAGAATAAATAAAATTAACGTGAAGTGAATTGAAATTTCAAAAGGGTCCTCACCATTAATTGAACACTGGAACTTGACTTCCTTTTCTGAATAGAGACCAACACGAGAAAAAGAAAAAAAAGAACAAGAAATTGTGACTTGTTGCACATGTGGCACATTTCCTAACACCAGGTCCAGATCAGGTACACAATCCTGAAGACTAAGTCTAATGGTCAATGTCTTTAAAGGACGTTGTCAAGAAAACAAAATGTCTCAAATCCTGAAAAAAGTACAAATTATATGACTTAAGGTACAAGTGCTGAGCTGCAGTATCCCTTTCTCAAAATTTAAGGCTGCATTTCAAAGACACAAAAAAATTAACATCAATCTCATGAATGCTCAGGATAGTGGCCAAGTTAGAAGGTTTTCAACGTTTGCCCCTTCTGACAGCTTTGTCCCTGTGAAGTATTGGGATGCAGGTCTAGCACCCTATTTATTCATCATGCGTAACCTATTTGGTTGTTGGAGAATGTACAGTGACTGTTCAACCAAGGGAGCCTACACATAGGTTCTTGACAGTCTCTCATCTTGGACATTCACACTCTGTGCTTGTTCAAGCTCATTATGAGCTCTTTATTAAGATGTGAAGTCTTAGAGTTACCTAGTCAAGATGGGGTGACAGGGAGTGAAGAAATGTGTAGTATAAAAGCAGAATTATTCCAATCTGCAAAGTATCCTTGGAAGGCAGTTTTAGTTCAAGCTCCACTGTTGTCTGATGGATTTGGGCAGTGACTGAACACAAAACAGACAAAATAGGGGTCGAAGTAAGGCGTTCCATGGCAGAGAAAAAAAACATAAGCAACAACATGGATGAAAATTGGGCAAAGGAGAGAGAGGACATGTGGCCAATAAGAACACAATGTTATGACAGTGGACTTAGACCAGGTTGTCAACCAAATTGCATGGCCAGGGCCATTTGCGTGCCTTTCTCTATCAGTCGCTCTGTCTGTTCAATAGGTAACAAATCTATGTGCTGTGTGCATTTCCAGATGAGCTTACTGCTCAGGCGGCACGGGAAAATGTCTTCCCACAAGCACTTGGTGTCATATCGGTTACCTGTGAGCTTCCATGGGAAGACAAGCCAAGTGAGAGTGAATCCATGATAATATTGCTGATCTCTGGAACAGCTCATACCACTATCCAGGGCAGGAAGTCAGAATATCACCTGGATCTCTGGCAATGTGGCTCGAGATATGACTGACAGAGAAGGCAAATGAAGTGTCTAGAATGTTGTTCTCTAAATTGTTCAAGATTAACAACAAAAGGGATGCTGCAGCTTTGTAGCATAAATTACAATTAATCACAGAATGGAACTAAACTCTGACCACCCTTTCATCAGCCCAGTAGATTCAGTCAATCTCTTACAGAAGATAACTTGTTGGAAGGATTCATTTTAAAGTCAAGTGTTCTTTTTGTTCACATTTCAATTCAAATTAATACTCTGTGCAATGCTTCACAGGCAGAATGCCAAATTCAAGCCAAATCGATTTGTACCATAGCCAGAGAATCCTTATGTTGTGAATTTTAAATCTGAGATGGTTCTATGCAGGAGCCATCCACAGGGTGCCTGTGCTGGTGAAAGGGCTCATATCAGACACAAGGTAGAATGCTCAAAGGTAGAACTGTGAACATGCATACACTTCGGTATAAACTATGACAGTGGTTGAGCTGTTATCAATCATGCATTTTATGTGAGATATCACTGATGGTCGTTTGTAAACTTTCTTCCCCATTACCACGCCCAGCCCCAAACAAACTCAAACAACTTAAGCTCCTAATGGGGGACAATTCTTTTTCAATTTATTTCATTTCCTCTTTAATTTGGCCATTTTCTTATCTCTTCTCCTACTTCCTGTTTGACATTTGCCACTTAGGTGGAATCCTACCCTCCTTGCCAGGGAGGGAGACTGGTGCCTCAGAGACCCATCCAACAGTAATAAGCTAATCTTTCACCAAACCAGCAGAAGAAAACAGCAAGGAAAGCTCATTTGCTCTCTTGTCTGACCTCGGGCAGCCTTCCACCACCACCTCATGGAACACTATGTGGTACCTGTAAGGCAAAGTGGCAAAGCTCTCTCAATTGAAATAGGGAGAGTGAAGTCTTTGGCAGGGTTCAGGTTATGTGTGCCCAACCTCCTGAGAGCCAGGCTGAACCACACAACCTTTCATTCTCACGGAAACGAAATTTCAACAAAAAAAAAACACACCATCTTATTTCTGAAGCACACTAAGTACCTTCCTGCATCAATTCTGTTGGCAAGCTGAGGCAAACCAATGTAGCAGTATTGGAGAATAGAACCCATCATTTTCTCTTTTGCATCCAGTGACAGTACTTCTGATTTTCACGAATGTGGTCTTTGAACATTCTACCCATTTGCAGTTCAAATAAAGGGATAAAAACACAAGCAAGAGTTTAAAAGCCTTCGTGACCTTCCAGTTATTTGGTATGGACTGAATTTTAGTATTTCAAAGCTGTTAACACTTGAACTCAAGTAACTTCTTTCACGTTTCTTTGCACAAGGGCTGGATTTGAAGGTGATATTTTATCACCAAAAAGTACTGATGGTTTTTGATATTGACACGAATCTTTTTCTTCACCCTAAGTAACAAGTAAAGGTCCAGAGTCAGTGACCTATCTACCATTGGCTGTTCTATATTTGATTGGCAATGGACACGGTGTGATTAAGTTGCATGGGCTACAATTCAATTCTCTACCATCCCAAAAAAGCCGACCAAGTTTCCAGTTCAGAAACAGTGATTCATCACTGATTGACCAGAGCTCGGCAGTCACAACCAGCTCTCAACAGGAAAAAAGCAGTTTGTCCTGAACTCTACACATTATGTCTCCAAGTTTCATTTCAAAGCAATCCAGTTGGTTTCTAATGTGATCACACCCAAGTATTATTAGGTTTTAATTCTTTTGAAGCTGTGGTCACACTGAACTAGTTTGTAGCTGCCTTCTTTTTCTGAAGATGATGACTTTGCTGTGGTGGTTACTCTTTAAAGATCGGGTGGTGTGACTTAGGGTGTGACTGGTGTGACTTTAGTATAGTAGTCTATGCTGCATTTGCTTCAAAAGAAGACAGAGAGCTAAGAAGGAGCATAATTCAGTGGCTTGTGTTCTCTAGGATTTCTGCTTGGCCAGCTGAGTTTTTTGTGTGTGTTCACCTCTTCCAATGCCCTTCCGAACAGTCAGCCTGCAAACTCAGCATTGCAGCTTCAAAGTATAATCTAAATCAGTGAACAGTTGGGTTCACTAAATGTGCTCTACTGCGAATTGAATCTTTTCAGACACTCTTAGGCGAAATTCCATTACCAAAAGATGACCTGAGTAGGTACTGTTCCCTTTGAGAGAGGGAAGAGCCCACATAACTTCGGGATGTGATTCTGAGGTACCAACAGACAATGTCTTAGAAAGGAATTTAATAGCAGCTTCAATACTCCACACTAAATTCCCAATCTCAGATTTGGTACCTGGGACACTTGTGCACACTTCAATGGCAGTTGCTGAGGACTGGTTCCCCTACCCGACTGACCCTCATGTGCAGGTGGCATGTTGTGAAGCCATATTCAAACTGAGGAAGAAAAAAGAAAATGGCACAGCAAGTTTTCACAAAATAAAACTAATTTTGAAATGACCCTTCTCACAAAGTAAAGAATACTGATACTCCACAATTTGGTTCAGTTTTGCTATCAGGGCGTCATTTAGAGCAGTCTGGCATGAAAAGGAAAACAGGAGGGCCCATCACTCTGAGCAGCCCCCGTATGCAATACACACTGTGACAGCCTTTCATGCAGGTCTTTCTCTCCTTCGCTCCTCACAGGATGCATGGTTAGGAGGAAGCCTAAAAAGGGAAGGGCAGAACATATTCAAAGCTATTGGGAAAGGTGAAATTTGGCCAAGTAAAAGGAAATCTCCTTTACCTTTCCTGGGATATTGTTGTACATCAGCAATTCTGTCACAATGGGAAACCTACAAAAATATCAACAGAACAGGATTGTCTGTGGAGAGAGCAACGCTTTCACAAGTCTGTGTGCCTAATTCTGCTTATCCAAACCTCAGCTGGGCATTTGAGAGAAAGGTTCTGTGCTGTGAGAGACACTCAGTCAAATGAAGGAACGGAGAAGAAATCTAACTCAGGTTTCTCAGGTGCACCTTAAATCTCAAAGTGCTACTGTCTCCTCAGTGTGGGAACTATGCACAACAAGTGGAGGAGGAAGATGTGACATAGGAAATGAAGCTTCATTTTATCTTGAGTTTAGGTTTGCATCTTACTGATGAGTAACAAATGACAGCCCAAGTGACTATGGGAAACAAAACCTCCTCAAATTTCTCAACCTGTTTGCTATCTCCAGATAGCTGACAACGCCAACTTCCTCCAGCTACACTCCACATGCTTCACTTGAGCAGGACTGCACTCACAAAGTGTCTTTGCTTTTTATTCAGTCTGAACTGGAGAAACACCAACAATAATTTCTCTTCCCATACTTGCTACCACATGGCATGATACTTAATGGGTTCCATGCTGCCTCTGAATAATGCTATCCAAAAATTCAACTTTAAAGCTGCCCAGCAACAACCTGTCACCTTTCTTCTTGAGTCTTCACTGCCTATGACTTGCCATAATGCTTATCCAACAGTCAGCACCAGTGGAGCAGAAGTTGCTCAAATAAAACATTGCAAAGGTCAAAACGAATGTCTAAGGCCACCACAAACTCTCATCCTGAGCTCAGACGTCATTGCTCTCCCTGGACACCACCTGAAGCTGACCCAGACTGTTGGAGTCTTCCCATATTTCACCACGAGCTGATCTTCTGATACCAAGAATTCTCTAACAGTTACAGCACTTAGTTCCACCTCTGTAATATCACTGGACTCCACTCTTTCATCAGCTGTGCTGAATCCCTCATCTCCGCCTGCTACCTTGAGACTTGGCTCATTCAGTGTGTGTCTGGCTGGCCTGCCCTGTTCTACTTTCTATCAGCTGAAACTCAATTCAAACCATTGCCAGTGTCGTGGCTCCCATCAATTCCCACCCA
The DNA here is from genome assembly GCF_021869965.1 of Rhincodon typus. Lineage (NCBI taxonomy): Eukaryota > Metazoa > Chordata > Chondrichthyes > Orectolobiformes > Rhincodontidae > Rhincodon > Rhincodon typus. The sequence continues at coordinate 6,403,793 of NC_063371.1, forward strand.
GCCATCACCTCTGTGCTCGACGACCTGCAATGCTTCACTTGCTAACTAACGGCCAAATATTAAAATTCTCATTCTCATTCCACAGCCTTGCCTCTCCTGATTTCTGTAACCAATTCCTCAGTCTTGCATTCCCTGCCAGAAGGATTCTGCACTCCTACACCTTAGCCACTCAAGCAATTACGATTCTCAGTGTTCCAAGGGTGGGACCATTTCTTCACCCACCAAACCCAAAAGTGCTGGAATGGTCTCCATTATACTCAGCTTTTGGTCATCTGCTCCATTATCTCTTTCTATGGTTCAGCGTCAAATCCTGCCTCGTGACAAGCATCTCGGGGTGTTTAACTGTTAAAAGCTGCTCCAAGAATGGCAGTTGTGGTTTGTACCTAATTGTGACCAGGGTAGACAACAAGAGCCTCGAACTGGATGGTTGTACAGCAGACTCATCTGCTCAAAAGCCTACAGAGCACAATCAGAAGCTCAGAGTGGGAAACTGGATCAATTATCCTCAACAATTGTTTGTATCGAAAGGACATACCTTTCGTTAAGTTAGTCAATTAATGTCAGTGCTTGCATCTTGTTTAAATATTTTGGACAAGTAATAATTTCCTTTTACATGTTATGTAAAGATGCATGTCTAAGGTGAGATATCTCTTGAACCCAATGCTGCTATTTCTTGTAGTTCTTGAACACAAATGTCACTCTCCTAACATCTTAAATCAACACTCATCAGTGGGCAATCTAATCATTCTGACAGGTTTCTAACTTATGCTTGGACCTTATTTAAATCGTGGTTGCCCCTACAAAAGCTGTTTTAGTTGAAAGTACTTGTCCAAACAAGTTTGGACAAAATTAAGCTGGACAGTAAGGATTTCCAAGGCATATTCTGGCATGGAGCTCAATAGGTCTGCAGCAATATCGGAGAATACGGAACCAGATTCTTGATCATATGACAGGCTTTGTCACCCTTACACTTCATGTCCACAACTGCAGGATACCTGGATGAATAACCCTGCCATAAAATGTTGGTCCTCATTAATAATGACTGCTAACAGCTCTGAAATACTGTCCACAAGGACCGTGTTAAAAAGAATGTTGAATTTCCTGCGGACAATCCAATATTCTTAATTGTGCTTGTAACAACAAAACTAGCTTAATATATCTTTAAATGTGACATTGCTTGAAGGGATGATGGGAAACTGTGGTCAAGAGCCTGCCTTTTAAGCAGGAGTGTTGCCTGTGAGCAAAGCAAATCTGTTCACTCAGTCAGCACTACTTCATACAAAGATGTTAGAGATTTGAAGAATTCTGCCTGTTTTTTGAAATGAATAATGGAAATTAATGTTTATCTGATATAACATTGGATTTTAAAATCTCTTTCAAACATGCGAGTTCACAGTTCTTATAATGCATGAGTTAATGAACAATCGTGTTATTTTCCCAAATCCAAGTATGTTCTTCATTCTTTCACAGAAGTTCAATTCACTACTGCTCAAATTTAGGTGTGGAGATGTGACAACTCCATGAGGCACAGTCTCTCTGAATAGAACTGTTTTATATAAAATTATTACAGCACAGAAGGAGGGCATTTGGTACATCTTGTCTCTGTTCGGTCCTTTGAAGGAGCAATTCACCCTGTGTCAACCCTCCCCTCCAACAACTTTATCTGTAATCCTGCACATTCTTCCTCTCTATGTATAATATAACTCCCTTCTGAATGCCTCCATTGAACCCCAACCACTCTCTGCAGAATTTCACTATATTTTTCACCATCAGAAGCTTTCTCATTTTGCATTCCTTTTGCCAATTACCTGAAATCTGTGCCCTCTCATTCCCAAAATTTCTTTCAATGACAGCAATTTCTCCCCATCTGTTATGTGCAGATCCCTCAAGATGGTGAATACCTTGATCAACTTTCCTGTCTACATTCCTTTCTCCAAGGAGAACAGTTGTAACCTCTCCAACCTATCTGCAAAACTCAAGTTCCTCATCCCCCTTTTTGGTCCATTAACATGGAAGAAAAATTCACTGTAGCTACACATTCTACTCACAATTCTGATCTTGTGCATACATTTTATCAAGTAAAATTCCAAACTATGAGTAGCTTATGCTTTGAACTTGCAAAATCTAAGTTAATGGGAACATTATCGCTGCAGCTTCTTTTCCCTTTCTGCCCTATCACAATCATTGCAAGCGTACATGGAAAACTTGTTGTTCATCTGGACTATAATTTGTTTAAGCATACTTGGGAAAGAAATACTCCACACACACCTTTCCTGTATTCTTGATCTTCCTTCATTGCGACATTGTCCACCTGATTGTATCAGTGAATTTCCTTCCCTGAAGAATGCTCTTCATGACTCGCAAATGCAAGCGAGGAGCCTGGTGTGGCTTGGCTTCTGAATATTACTGCGGTAATCTCAAACGTCAGTGTTTAACCTCTGCCTGGATGAGCAAAGAACCTCAATGCCAGAGGGAATGAAATGGGAACAATGACTGTGTTGTTCATTACCACTCAACACTAGTTAAACTGCTGTGTTAGCTAACAAGAAGGGAGTCTTTATTTATGACAAGTCATCTCAAGTCAACATTTTCTAAGATGGAGACTTATCAGTCCATTAGATTAACAAATCAATCGGCCTGTACTTCAGTTACATTCTTGAAGTGAGATTTGAGAGTTTTTTGTAACTTTCTGAGATGATCAAATCATGTTTCTTCTTTGTCTCACATCTGTGTTGTGATCAATGTTAAATAAACTGTTTTAGAAAATCACAACTGTGCTGTTGAATAACCTCACTATGAAGTCCCTTCGTATTGTGCCTCCAAGAATTTTACGTTATTTTTGAGTTTTTTTCCACAGATCGTGACATTTTGGTTCTGTCTGGATATCAGTAGAGTCTGCTGCTCATACTTCCCATGTGCTTAATTTTACTATTCTGCTATCGAGGTTATAGCACCCTGATCTCTTCTTGGGCCTCAGTCTCCTTTGTCACATCTTCTGATGACAAGTGCTCAGTTTTAACAGTGTATGCTGACAACATCCCATTCTACACTGCTTCTCCAACATTCAGTGTTGCATGAGACACAGGTCCTTCAAACATTTGTTTTTTAAAAAAAAAACCCATCCCCTCACTTACAGTTCCATTCATTTCTCTGGCCACTGTCCCAATTGCTTGCAACCTTGCTCGCTTATTCAACCCTCAGATGAATTTCTCATGTTAAATCATCTCTCCATCGCAGGGGCTGATTCCTTCCAATGCTACAACATGTCAGCTTAAATTCCACGCCCATACTACTTTCACCTTCACTGCCAGCTTCATTTTACTCAACTCCACGGCTCTCCTCACTTGTTTGTCCTGTGTGTTTTATCCATTTCACCTCATCTAAAGCTCTGCTGCTGTATTCCAACTTGCACCAAGTTCCACTGATATGACACTGCTGCCTTGATTGGATCAGGTTGGCTGTCACTCCTCCAAAGTTTCCAAGTTAAAATTCGCATGCTTCTGTTCAAATTTCATGATGTCTTTGTCCCTCCCTATTGACATGATTTCTTTCAGCAAGGGAAGTATCCCTGTGACTTCAGATCTAAATATCTGCATGTTTTTGTCCCACATTTGGTGATGGTGCCATCATCCATCAATACCTATGCTAAGGAGCCCACCTAAACCTCTCTGCATCTTGTTTTAAGTTCAAAGTCTTTAGAACCCACCTTTTGTCAAACTTTTGGTAGATCGAAGACTTTGCAAGTTGTTATTTTAGCAAATTCCTACCTTGCTTTCTTATTTGCTTGGAATTTAAGTTATTGGAAAAACCAGTGTTTTGCTTGTGTAATACATGCCTTGGAGCCATCAGTAGTTGATTGGAACACAATGAATGAGTTGTCAAAGAACAAAGAAAATTACAGCACAGGAACAGGCCCTTCGGCCCTCCAAGCCTGTGCCAATCCAGATCCTCCATCTAAACCTGTCGCCTATTTCCCAAGGATCTGTATTCCTCTGCTCCCTGCCCATTCATGTATCTGTCTAGATACATCTCAAATGACGCTATCGTGCCCGCCTCTACCACCTCCGCTGGCGAGTTCCAGGCACCGCCTACCCTCTGTGTAAAGAACTTGCCACGCATATCTCCCTTAAACTTTTCCCTTCTCACCTTGAAATTGTGACCCCTAGTAATTGAGTCCCCCACTCTGGGAAAAAGCTTCTTGCTATCCACCCTGTCTATACCTCTCGTGATATTGTAGACCTCAATCAGGTCCCCCCCCTCAACCTCCGTCTTTCTAATGTAAATAATCCTAATCTACTCAACCTCTCTTCAGAACTAGCGCCCTCCATACCAGGCAACATCCTGGTGAACCTCCTCTGCACCCTCTCCAAAGCATCCACATCCTTTTGGTATTGTGATGACCAGAACTGTACGCAGTATTCCAAATGTGGTCGAACCAAAGTCCTATACAACTATATAACATGACCTGCCAACTCTTGTACTCAATATCCCATCTGATAGAATGAAAGCAGGCCGTATGCCTTCTTGACCACTCTATCGACCTGCGCTGCCACCTTCAGGGTACAATGGACCTGAACACCCAGATCTCTCTGTGCATCAGTTTTCCCCAGGGCTTTTCCATTTACCGTATAGTTCGCTCTTGAATTGGATCTTTCAAAATGCATCACCTCGCATTTGCCTGGATTGAACTCCATCTGCCATTTCTCCGCCCAACTCTCCAATCTATCTATACTCTGCTGCATTCTCCGACAGTCCCCTTCACTATCTGCTACTCCACCAATCTTAGTGTCTTCTGCAAACTTGCTAATCAGACCATCTATATCTTCCTCCAGATCATTTATGTATGTCACAAACAACAGTGGTCCCAACACAGATCCCTGTGGAACACCACTGGTCACAGTTCTCCATTTTGAGAAACTCCCTTCCACTACAACCCTCTGTCTCCTGTTGCCCATCCAGTTCTCTATCCATCTAGCCAGTACACCCTGGACCCCATGCGACTTCACTTTCTCCATCAGCCTACCATGGGAAACCTTATCAAACGCCTTACCGAAGTCCATGTATATGACATCCACAGCCCTTCCCTCATCTATCAACTTTGTCACTTCCTCAAAGAATTCTATCAAGTTGGTAAGACGTGACCTTCCCTGCACAAAACCATGCTACCTATCACTAATAAGCCCATTTTCTTCCAAATGTAAATAGATCCTATCCCTCAGTATCTTCTCCACCAGCTTCCCCACCACTGACATCTGGCTCACCGGTCTATAATTACCTGGATTAATCCTTGCTACCCTTCTGAAACAAAGGGACAACATTAGCAATTCTCCAGTCCTCCGGGACATCACCCATGCTCAAGGATGCTGCAGAAATATCTGTTAAGGCCCCAGCTATTTCCTCTCTCGCTTCCCTCAGTAACCTGGGATAGATCCCATCCGGACCTGGGACTTGTCCACCCTAATGCCTTTTAGAATACGCAACACTTCCCTCCTCCTTATGCCGACTTGACCTAGAATAATCAAACAGCTATCCCTAATCTCAACATCCGTCATGTCCCTCTCCTTGGTGAATACCAACGCAAAGTACTCATTAAGAATCTCACTCATTTTCTCTGACTCCTCGCATAAACTTCCCTCCTTTGTCCTTGAGTGGACCAACCCTTTCTCTAGCTACCCTCTTGCTCCTTATGTACGAATAAAAGGCTTTGGGATTTTCCTTAACCCTGTTTGCTAAAGGTATTTCATGACCCCTTTAAGCCCTCTTAATTCCTCGTTTCAGATTGGTCCTACTTTCCTGATATTCTTCCAAAGCTTCATCTGTTTTCAGTCACCTAGACCTTATGTATGCTTCCTTTTTCCTCTTTGCTAGAGTCACAATTTCATCTGTCATCCATGGTTCCCTAATCTTGCCCTTTCTATCCCTCATTTTCACAGGGACACGTCTGTCCTGCACTTTAATCAACCTCTCTTTAAAAGCCTCCCACATATCAAATGTGGATTTACCCTCAAACAGCTGCTCCCAATCCACATTCCCCAGTTCCTACCGAATTTTGCTTGAGTTGGCCTTTCCCCAATTTAGCACTCTTCCTTTAGGACCACTCTCGTCTTTGTCCATGAGTATTGTGAAACTATGGAATTGTGATCACTATTCCCAAAGTAATCCCCTACTGAAACTTCAACCACCTGGCTGGGCTCATTCCCCAACACCAGGTCCAGTATGGCCCCTTCCCGAGTTGGACTATTTACATACTGCTCTAGAAAACCCTCCTGGATGCTCCTTACAAATTCTGCTCCATCTAAACCCTGAACACTAAGTGAATCCCAGTCAATGTTGGGAAAATTAAAATCTCCCATCACCAACAGCCTGTTGCTCCTGCATCTTTCCACAGTCTGTCTACATATTTGTACCTTTATCTCACGCTTGCTGTTGGGAGGCCTGTAGGACAGCCCCAACATCGTTACCGCACCCTTCATATTTCTGAGCTCTGCCCGTATTGCCTCACTGCTCGAATCCTCCACAGTGCCCTCCTTCAGCTCAGCTGTGATATCCTCTTTGACCAGTAATGTAACTCCTCCACCCCTTTTACCTCCCTCTCTATCCCGCCTGAAGCATCTATATCCTGGGATATTTAGTTGCCAATCTTGCCCTTCCCTCAACCAAGTCTCAGTAATAGCAATAACATCATATTCCCAAGTACTAATCCAAGCCCTAAGTTCATCTGCCTTACCTACTACACTTCTCACATTAAAACAAATGCACCTCACACCACCTGTCCCTCTGCATTCATCATCTGCTCTCTGCCTACTCTTCCCATTAGTCACATTGACTTCATTATCTAGTTCCTTACAGGCTTTAGTTACTACCTCCTTACTGTCCACTAACCTCCTCATTTGGTTCCCATCCCCCTGTCACGTTAGTTTAAATTTGTCATTGTCAGTTTTCAACTGAGGAGTCTACTTGACAATTTCAGCATGCACTTGGGTTTGTCAGCTCAATGAGCATGTACTGTCAGAAGCATTTGTCTCTTTCAATAAACATGTCGATAAATGTTTGAAAAAAGCAATAATGGGGAAATGACCAAAGTTTAAACCTCAACGGAAAGCACTTGGGGAGATCTGACAGGGTCACAAGGGGCTGTACAATTTTTTTTTTTAATCATTATTTACCTCTCCCACACCACGTAGGACAAAAGCAGAACAAAAAAATGGCCATCAGGACTTCCGGCAATTTCAGGTTTTGGATCCCAACAGTGCGGGAAGAGCAAGAATGTGACCATTTCTGATCTACACTCATACTCTGAGTAGTCAATTACACTGTGCTTTGGTGGCATTTGAGGGCCAGTATCAGCACTGATTTCCTGCTATGGGTTGTGGCATATAGATCAACCACTGTAACAAATAGCAAGTGTTGGCTTGAATGTGACCAATCCTCTAAGTGAAGCACAATGATGAAGTCATGGCAGATCAGCAGGCATCACAGAATCTGACATGGCCATTCAGTTCAACATATCTTTGCTGATTCCTCCGAAAATTAACCTCCTGTTCTATCTCCAAAATTATTATTCATTTGATTTCAACTATATTGTCTATGTCTACTTTTCTTTTGAAAGTTACCACCAAATCTGTTTGCATCACCCTTTCAGGCTGTGTATCCCACACTGCCAAAATTTGCTCCATTGAAGAAAAATAATCCGAATTTTCTATGTTTCTTTTGTTAGTTGGCCTAAATCAGTGTTCTCTGTTCACTGACTCTACATGTCAGTGAAAATAATTTCTCCAAATTTACTCTTCCAAAATCTCTCATCATATCTCTTTGACCTTCCCTGAATCTTCTCTGCTCAAAGGAGAACAGTTTCAGTTGCTCCAGTCTCTATACACCAAAGACCCTCATCCCTTACTTTTTGCTGGATGAAATGCAGGAGCCTGGGAAGGTGGAAGAGGATTGAGAAGGAATACAACTGTACACCAAATGATTCAATGTTCAAGTAATGAACAACTTCATACATACGAGTAAACATGTTTCTTTCTCAACAATATTGTTAGTAGCAACTATTGGACCCCTGACTGTTCTAAAAACCTTCTCCTCAGTAATATCCCTTACACATTTGTACAGGAGACTCGGTGGAAAGAAAGCACCCACTTTCTAAACGTACCAACTTTTGTTGTTTGCTGTCACCACCACCTTCTCACTAACCTCAGCGAAAACGAAGCTAAACTTCACCAGCAATACCTGCCAATTTTCCTAATGTGAAGCAAGAATGTCATGGTCAGTATAATTGGAGTGAGCTGATTATTCAAAAAGGCCCTTTCCCTGTAGGTGCTGTTAATCCTTGGTGGCTACCTTCAAGTTCTCAGTGCACCATTAGACAGGTTCAGAATCAATGTCCACTTGGTTTTCCCATCATCCATCCAGCAGACCAACTGATGGGATAGCAAAGCTTAGCTCAGTAGACTAACAGCAAATTATAATATAAAAGGAAGGGGACAGTACAGGGAAGAGTGCTGTCAAAAGGAAGCAAGAGAGAAACCAAGACTCTAGGTAGAATGTAAAAAAAACACTACCACACAGGTGAACAATACCATGCCCTGAATAGCTTTCTTTATTCCCTTTACGTACTGCCAAGAGAAAGAAACAAATAATCATTTGACAAAATGAATGACCAAAGGACTTGTTCAACTAAGGGGTTTTATGTGAAGGATAATTCATGCAGAATTTAAGGATTGACCTGAATGTTGCAGGGTATACCTTTATGACTCTTTCTGTGCTTCCATATGGGATTGTTGCTGTATTTTGTGTTAACGTTACGCTTCTCTGAAACCAGTCACCGAAGTATTAGTGTCATTAGTTTATTTGCACACCTTTAAATCTAGGGATTAATCCACACTTGTTTGGACGTCTTTCCCTTTTGGCTCTTACACTCGCACTCTTCTCCAATTTTTTTTTGAAACAAAGTAATTTACCGCCTTTAACTCTGTCCCTGTCAATCTGGTCCAAGAGGAGGAGCAGTGCAACAGAGCAATGAGAGTAGCATGAAGTGACCTCCCCTCTCTTGCCTCTGCTCAAAGCCTTCCACAGCAGAATTGACAATCAAGGGCGCATACCCACATGTGCTTCAATCCTGCAGCACAGCTTTCAGATCTACTGCCGAAACTCACGGTCAGGTTACAATTGCTGACACAGAAGCAAGCAATAAATCAATTCACTTTTCAATTCTGAAGATGTTTATCAATTGATGATAGAGGAAAAAGTAGTTCAATAAAGGTGCACACATAAAAGTAAAATCAAGTGGAGAAATAAAAACAAAGTGATAAAGGATAAAAGACCAAAGAAATACAAAATACCAAGTGGATTAATCCCTAGAAGCAGATATTCTGGAAAATACTCAATAACACATTTACAGATGCTTTAAACCATTCCTGTTTTTTTGAGAAAGAAGAGGGAAAAGTCAATTAAAAGACCGTTTCTAGACAACACAGAGAACACAATCCCTTCAGAGTGCTGTTACTGCACTCAGTTCACAATGAAGTTGCACAGTGTAACAGTACTGTTTATCATTCAACACTCAATCTGGCACATCTTACAGAAAGGTGAGGGAAATAACCAAAAATAATGCCAGTTATATTTTGTTTTCTGATATCCAATGAGAATGACAAAGGTAAAGTTTAACACTGAATAGAAGTCACAGAATAGAAGTGGGAGACCCAGTAAGTACACTGTAGATGTTCTGTGATATAATATTTGCCACACAAACCTTAGAAATTGACTGGGTCAAAAATTACAGCACAATTGAAAGTGGAAACCTGAAATTTGCAACTTGTTGTAAAAAGTCCGGTACTTTGCTGTACCAAATAGTGAATAAGAGTTTTAACTCTTGATACTGTGAAGTTGGATATAGATGTGCATAAATCCGACAATATATTACATCATGCACAGCCCTTTCCACTTCTAACCTTGGAAACTGTGTTTCTGACAGTTTGAGAACTGCAGAAGGTGGTGCAAGATTCTGGCAAACACGTGATTTTAAATCAATCTAGCTTTTGTGAAGCAGAGCTGACAATAAACAGCTTGGATTGGCATAATAATACCAACTTATTCATACAGGAAGTTCCCAGATTCCATCTGCCATCCTTGTTAAAGCTGGCTGATCACAGCTAGTATTTTAAATGGTCTCATCAAACAGGGTTAATACTCCTGATCACTCCGACCGGTGGGTAAGAAGGAGTTTCAGAATAAACAGATAATAAAGGGAATATTGGATGGGCACGATTGCCTGTGGAACCATACCTCGTCAGTCCTTTCAAAAGAGGGCAGCATCATGATGGTAATTTTCAATCATCTCCTACCCTCTCCTGAAAAACAATCCTGACTTTTAAGTAACGGCAATTTCTTTTGTTATGGTAGCAGCTATTCCAATCTGTGCTGCTTCCACCAACCAACCCTACATCTATGATGCTCTATCTCTTGATTACAAACAGTCCTAAAACTACGCTACACCGGTATATGGTTTGTGATTTTCTTTTTCTCTATTTTACCTCCAAATACTCAAGGAAGTATGAAACACTGATAATAATTCACTTATTGCCAAATATCCATTCTGTTTCTTAACATGATGGTTTAGCTCATCAACCTGAATAGTTATTTGAAAATTAAATAGGTTGCAGTGCTGTCACTCTCACCTATCAACACCAGTCAAAAGGTGAGTCTGGTTTGAAAACTCGCTGCGATGTTATAGGGGACCAAAGCCCGATGACAGACTACAATACAGACCCTAGACTAATCTACTGTTGAATGCTGCCTTGCTTCCTAGTCCTGAGGCTATTTCATGAGTATGCTATCAGGGACACTCCAGTCCACTCCAATTGACTTAATCACTATGATGTCCCACAATCACCTACCTGCCATTCTCTGCAATACCACTATGCTCTTGGAAACACAAAAAAAACACAAGCAACACTGGTCTGCCACAGGACAAAGACTTGAAGAATCCCCAATGAAAGCAGTGTTAATCACGCCAACCATTCTGGGAAAAAGTAGTTAATATTCATTGAACTGTTCTCAATTCACTTTGCAACCAGGAAATATTGCATCAACGATGTGCAATACCATAAACATCTGAGCCTTCAACACCAACCCAATAGCAGAGATTCCTGACATCAATCTGCCATGAAGACAGAGCAAAAATGGTATACCATCTGCTCCAGAATGGAAGATGAGACTGTCAACCGAACGTGTCACTGTGGTTGAGTCCCAGACTGTCGAACACAGCATCACAACCTGCCAGAAGAATATCTGTTACAGGAGGCACCTCATTTCTTCACTTGATATTTTGGGAGGCTGCCAAATGGGCAGTCGAACTCGGCATCCTATTCAAAGCTTTTCCTGTCCTAACAAAACAACAGTTACAACACATTGTCACAGGAGTGAAATGGGACATCAGGTTACACTTGCAGCCAGATTATACGATTCAATCCTAGTGGGCACCAAGATAAGTACTCTTGCAAGAAAGAACATTATATAGACCGCCAATGATTTTTGATGTAACATTCACACAAATGTCTTGAATCTACGAGGAATGTCACAATAGAGCCTTGTTTAATGTAGTCATCATAGTGCATGTCATGATTATTCAGGGAGACTATTCAAACGACAAGTTTAGTTACTTTGTTTGACCCTGTAGGAATTTGTCTTTCTGCAGCACAGCAAGAGTCTGCCTGTTATTTCCTACCAGAATACCCAAAAGAATGGAGTCCAACCTCATGACTACAAATGTGGAGCCAAAACGGGACTTTAGTTTCATCCATTTGTGGAATGTGGTCATTGTTGACAAAGCCAGCATTTATTGCCCATCCCAAATCTCCTTCAAGAACTAGTGGTCAGCTGCTGCATTGAATACAACAAAGTGGCTCACTGGGACAAACCGGATTCGTATCCAAGGTTCCTTCCAGAAAGGACACACTTAATCAGACGGGCATTGACACCAATCATGTATGTGCACAGTCACCAGTAATGATATGAGCTTTCTGTTCCAGATTTATTTAAATTGCCCAGATGCTATTGTTGGACTAGCTAAATGGATTGATGATGCAGAATTTAATTAATACAAGCAAATCCATAAAGAATATACAAATGTTTCTAAGGGTTTCTTGTGGCATAGTCGTTGTGTCCCTACCTCTAAGCCAGGAGGCCTGGGTTCAAGTTCCACCTTCTCCAGAGGTGTGTAATATACTATCTCCGGATAGGTTGGTTAGAAAATATCTGTATGCATTGACTGTGAGCCCCCCTTATCTCATTTGCATCTTCCACTGAAGCCAGTGCAGACAAAACTGTTATAAACACTCACTGTTCCTTGATTTGATACAATTATGCCACCCCTGATACATTCTCATGTGTTCTAAGATTTGCAGAGAACTGAATGGCATGCTCAGCTATTTCACAACATGGGTGAAAATCAACCGTGCAACTGCAGGGATGGTGTCACTTATACATCCGACTGGGGAAGGTGACATGGTTCCCTTCCTGAAGGACACAAGTCAACCACGAAGTCAGAAGTTTCACCGTACCCAATAGCATTGCCATCCTTTTAATTCTAGATTCATTTACCAACTGAATTTAAATTTTCTAGTGGCTGGGTGAGATTTAAATTCACATTCTCTGGATTATTACATCGGACTCCAAGATTATGAGTCCAGTAACATAAATACTGTGTGACCATGTTAGGATAGGCCGGTGCTGCTTCCAAATTTTGCAATTTTGTAATTTTGTTTATTTAAGTCTTTGTATATTTCTAATATATAGAAATATAAATGACTGTAGTTTAACCTAAATGAAGCCAACATTTGGGGAAGTGGTGCTTGAAAAGTACTCTGCTCTTTCTTGCTTTAAGTTTGAGCTTTATCGAAAAGCCTGCACAATCATGCTTGCATTGCAACTAGCTATGTGAACAGCCCACTTTGGTCCTTCAGTCACTTAGGAGCGTTCATGATTAAATCTTGTGTACTTAAAAATGTTCCAGAAATACACAACTCGGTCCCAGCAAGAACAATTAAGACTGTGTCCGTCTTACACAGTGTTATTCATGTTTGAACAACAACCAATTGAAATACAAAGGGGCAAAATTCTTCCTGAATAGAATTTTATTTTCAGGCTATGGTTTTCAATAACTTTATTGATTGAATTAACTTTGCTCCATAGGGTTTGGAAGCAGACAATAACATTTAGCCTCAACAAAATGAAAACTGTCACACAAGAACACATCCCTTTCCCAATTCTTCCAGGCATGACTAATGGCTTTGGACACATTTTGGAAACCTTTTTAATGTTTGCCTGCTGCCTTATGCAATATAAAGCCATCTCTCAACAAATCAACCCTTTCAGTCAGCCATCATAGTTTTAGCTTGCACCTTTCCACTTTGTGCCATCATTGAACTCTGCTGAAGATGGTGCCAGAAGGGAAATAAACAATGTAGTAGAGAGAAAGGTGAGTGAGCTTGTTAAGTGATTCGTCCAATTGTGTAACAAACAGTAATATGTTTATGCTCGGAGCCCTACATGGCTTGTCAGTAAAAATCACACTTGTACCTATCTTGTGATTGCTCAGCCTCACTCAACAATCTGCTGATAAGGAATCTCGACCCTTGCTCTTTTAAACTATCGCCAGGTCATTCTCTTCAAACATGCAGCACCAGATATTTATTCACAAGTGACATTTCAAGATAAAGATAAAGTCATCAAAATCCTACCAAACCATAGAGCTGTTCTCTTGTTAGAGAGAAATGACTCGTGGTGGTTTAACCTTAGGGTCACCACACATCAATCAATCCTATGGAACAAAAACGAACAGCTTAACCTGTCTTCCTCATCCAAAAACCTGTTTTTGAAAACCTGTTTTAGCACACCTCCATGCTCAACATAATTTCTGCAAAAGGGATTCTCTGTCCTGACAAACAGTGGAGTGCATATTCTTTGCATAAGACCTAGTCAACTGGAAAAGCTGTGAAACAACATGTGTTTTGTTTCATGGAAAGAAGTAACCATGTATTTTGCAGGAATGTAATGACTTGGCAAATGCACCATTATAATACCCTCAATGGAAATGAAATCTGGAAAGACAATCTTTTATTTCCCAGTCAAACATTCTCTGGCTGCCCTGGGCCGACTTTTTCTGATTTCGTTTATCTTAAACTGCCTCACTTCCAGACTAGTTTCTAATTTCAATGCAAAGGTCACAAACACAATGATAAAACCCACTTGTGAATTTGGTAATGTGTGCCACAATATTCAGGTTGAGGGGATTGGTGATAATATGCTGCTGCAAAGTGCTCTCAAGGTATTGAGTAAGCAATGACAGGAAAAGTCAATTTTTTCGACAAGCCAAAAGGATTTGCACTAACTGCATTGACATATGAGGTTCAATTACTTTTGATGGCAAAATGGCACACTCATGTATTTTGGAACTGGCTAAAGTTACTGGTCCCTCCTCTGATTGGTGAGTTTGCTTACATTGTAGTGACAAGATCAGAAACTAACCCTTTCAGCTTAAAATCTTTAATTATTGAACTTCTCTGACACTTGCTCTCACCCCAATTAATGAAGAAAGAGCAGGTAAGCAGGCAACACAACTGATGCCAGCTGACAACCAATGCAGTTTATGCTCGATGTTTTGTCACTTCACCTCACAAAATCTTGCTATCTTTCCTTTCTGAACAGGTCTCGCCATGCCACGCTACCATGGGCTGACTCAAGCCCTGCCAATTGCTTATCACTCTCATACTTTGAACACGAGGTGGTTGACAGTGAACACTTGGTCCAATATCTTTTCACCTTGAGAGTGAGAGACAACTGACCTGTGTGGGATACCTCTCTGAACCAGCATGTTGCACTGTTCTGTGGTGGAATATCTTGGTAGCAATCTGAGTCACTTACTGAAGAATTTTTCAAACATGCTAATGTTCTGTTCCGTTCATCTTGAACAGTGAAATCCATTGTCCAAGATAAACCAAAATGTACAAAAATCAGGAAGTCGTAAATATTTGAGGGAACAACATTCCCCACCATGTTTCACCTCTGTCCTAAACAAAAAAAACAATGTAAACTAAGCACATTTGAGTAGGCCATTCAACTTGCTTATCTATCCCTCATATTTACCAAACCAAGCAAATATAAAGGATGCATTGGCAACAACAGAAGTAGATGCAGGTAAATCAATTGATATCTGGCACTTCACAGACATGAAGGGGAAATGACCATGTGTTTTTACACTCAAAAGTAATCTCTTACTTATCCAAGACAGGCTTCAGGCAGCACCAGTCATGAGTGGGTGGTGAAAAGAATGCCTCCAGCTGCCAGAATGAACAAAAATTAACAATTACTGACAGTACTAAAGTGTAACAAGGAAGGGGTCCCCTTCAAGTAAAAGCCATTTCAATGTCATATGACAAAAGCTGAAACACTTCTCCGTCAGACGGCAATTTTCCTTTCAAGCAGTACTGAAAACTCCTCATTTTCAACAGGAAATGGAATTTTTAATTTCGCTCAAATTGCCCAGGTGGCAATGAGACAGACAGGGGAGACAACCAATCTTTGCCAGCTGAACAACACAATTTCTTTCTAGTAGTAGCTGCCATGTGCAGTCTGGGCAGGTGCTTGAGGTGGCACAGAGAGAGCACTTCGCTTCACAGCTAGGACTCAGTTTTGAAACTTGCACGTTTCCTGTCAACGACCTCCTGAATATTCTTCCAATTCCATTTGCTGGTTTTGGCTGGGTACTTCAAGATGAGGGAAGGGAGAAATATCAGAAAGGTTTATCTCCCCAGGTTAACCCCTTCTTCTGTATTAAATGCCCAGTGACTGCCACCAGCGTTGCAACTAAACCCCAAGCATCCCTCATGGCTGAACAAAGACTACAGAAGAGATGTACAAGAAATGGTGAAACAAAATGGAAAATTATTCACTGCCTATGGACTCCACCTGAAAACCAGGCCACTTCTGCCTTTGTGATAGTTCACATCATTCTTCAAAGAAATCAAAGACCCACAGTACTGGCATGCCACCATGGAAATAAACTCTTCCCCAAGTGACTCTTAACAGTTTTGAACTCACACCACTTATCTTGGAAAAACGTGTGCAAGTGGCTTGTGTTGTGCTGGACATAAGCGTACAGTTGGTGCCTGCTGAAATATTCTTTCAGAGATAGTACGAACTGCAGATGCTGGAGAATCTGAGATAAC
>NC_063371.1:6420418-6453756 GCF_021869965.1 Rhincodon typus
CAACACTGATCCCTGAGGCACACCACTAGCCACTGACCGCCAACCAACCTTTTTCTGAAGAAGGGTCTAGACCCGAAACGTCAGCCTTCCTGCTCCTCTGATGCTGCTTGGCCTGCTGTGTTCATCCAGCTCTACACCTTGTTGTCCCTGCTGAAATATGCCTGGATATTAATCCATTTGTGTGCATCATGTCACAGTGCAGGGTGTGTGACATTGTTTGTGTGGATGCAGGAGGCATGGAGGGCAGAGCTTGCTGGGGAAACTGAGGTGGGGAGCAAGAGTTTAAAAAAAATTGTCCGCTCTACCAAATAAATGTCAAAGGCTGTGACAAGTGAAAGCCATTGGTTTGACACTTCCCTGTACAATCGCTGTTGGGTGAGATGCACCAAAGTGCCTTACCCAAAGACATATGTAAACGTTGATTCACTGCGGCCACCCATTTTGTCGCTGTGCTACCATTTTAGAGGGCATTTCATAGTTCTGAACATGATATACAATTCTTGCCTTTTGTTCTTAAAGATCTCTTTTGTATTGTTCAACTGTGATAGCAGGCACTAACAGAAGCCAGAAAGTGCAAAGTAAAAAGATAAAAATAAAGGCAAATAAGGATCAATTGACTGAGAAGAAAAGGAAAGTTAAGCAGGAAACCTACCTTGACTCCATCGGCCTTCTTGTTTAATAAACTTTTGGCTGCTGTATTTTAAAAAGGGAAAAGAAAAGAAAATTACATTCAGGTCTTGACTCGCACACGAAACCCATAACCGTGCTGTCAGGTTACAATCTAACTGTTACCTTATGCTGAAACAATGATAAACACAGTATACTGTCAAATGACAAGTCATCCAGCTGGATACACCAGACACTTGATGACATGCATAGATCAACAGGGTCTTTGATTCACTTGTTTGTTCGTGTGGCAGGCACAGTGCCAATACCTGCCCAACTCCGGCTGCGTGTACAGCACCTTAAGCTTCTCGAGTTCCTCTACAAATGGCCCAGCTGCCCCAGTGCATCTTATAGCTTGTCCATCCAAAGAACCCCCCAGCCCATCCTTAAAAGAGTGGCTTTGGGAGAGTTCACAAGTCATGCAGTGCAACAGTCAGTGAGCCACAAGTTCACTGTTCAAAATGAAGATGGTCAAAAGATCATAATTCTCGGTCAGACACTGTCATTTCTCCTCACTGTCTCAACATTGGTCCACCATACTTCAGTAAGAGATTGTTCCAGGTAATTCTAATTGTTCTGCAACAGTTTGATTTTTCAAATGCAATGCCAATGACTCATGAAGTGGGTAAACCATGAAACAAAATGTGGGTTCGATGCAAACATTACAATATGTAAATTTAGCTTGTGTTACTGCAATGATATATGACACCATTCTCGTTCCAATCAAAAACTCTGACCACACTCCTCATCAAACTCTTGTATAGTCCCTTGTAAGATTAAGTCTTTTGTTAGTGGTCCAGTGAGAACCTGTGACAGGTGTCTATTTCATTCACCATGTAGACACAAGAGTCACTGATCTGTCAATAGGTGGAAGTGACATATACTAACTAATGTTCCAGAGACACTGCAGCTATTCAGACAACGCATACCAAGATTGGCTTTGAGGCAGATGCCCCACAGTTGAAAATCTGAGAACTTGTTATGCAAATTTGCACAAACCTGTGACAAGGATGAGTTCACCATGGGTCCATTTCTCAATTCAAAAATTCATCCAAGAATTTATTTTCTACCCTGCATTCAACAACCTTCCAAGTGCAACTTATTAAGTTATTTCAGATGGAAATAATTCTTCTGGAGCAATCTATAACCTTTGCATTGAAATTCTTAGTCCAAAATTAGTTTATGAGATTGAGTCTTAAATTCAAAGTTGAGGCCCTTTTGTTGAATTGTTTGAGGACTGTTTCAGCTGGAAAGGATTAATTCTTAACAACATCCTGAGACAGCAACATGCCTTCAATCGAAGCTCTGAGAGATACTGGTAACTGTACTTGTCTGCTTTGTAGTAACCTCCTCGCAATGTTCTCATCCTCAGTGTTCAAATTTACAAGAACGGCTGCAGTTGGTGCATAATTCAAGAAGATAATCTCACGGGATCATAGCAAAATCAAACCGCTCTCAAAACAACAAGTTCAAATGCAAGTGTCCCTGAAGCAAATGTGGGATGACAAACTGCCCCACTTTTACTGGAGCCTCAGTTCAATTCATCCAACACATCTTTTCAAAACAAATCTTGTGGGGAAAAGAAAAATCAAAAAAAAAATTCTTCCACGTCCAATAATCATCTCTGAGTGGAAACAGAAAGAAAATGGTTGGCTCTGCTCGTCGTCTCTCACAAAGGTCATTAGCTATAATTGAACTTGGCGAGAAAGACATTCGCTTTTGAAATTTGCTGAACACATATCAATAATGTACTCAAATTCTTGGGAAAAAACAGCAGACACTTGGTTTCGTGGCTGTACCTAGATAAATTATGTGGTATTCTTGTTCCCAAACCCTCCACGAAAAGGAGACATGCCCCAACATCCCAATAACCGCACCTCCAAGTCACACATCAAATTTACACGGACATACGCTGGCCTTTCGTATATCATCACTTAATCAAAATTTAACTTCTCCCCATCGAACAGCACTGTATGAGGAGCCTGACCACATCAGCTGATCCAGGAAGTAAAGGCACCATTCACCTTCTCAAGGGCAATTAGGGATAAGCAATAAATGCTGGCTTTGCCCAAAATCAAAAATGTGTTTTATAAAGTTAAACTGGTCATTGCTGCTAAGTGCGGTTTGTGGAGCTGTTCACTGCTTCATAAAACAGCAAGGATGAAAAGAATCCAGAAATTCCAGCTGGGATTTTTATGGAGATCAAGT
Organism: Rhincodon typus; assembly: GCF_021869965.1. Lineage (NCBI taxonomy): Eukaryota > Metazoa > Chordata > Chondrichthyes > Orectolobiformes > Rhincodontidae > Rhincodon > Rhincodon typus. The sequence goes on from NC_063371.1 coordinate 6,423,293, forward strand.
TCACTAGTGAGAGTTTAACATCAACTACAACATCCAGCACTCAGGCTGAATTTGGTCACAGAGATCAGTGTTCCAGAAACATTGAAACAGGCTTGAATCATGTCCCTTCCCAATCTTACAGGATTATGACGCTGCTGCTGATAAGTCAAGAATCCTGAGCTTGGAGGTCATTCAGACAAATTAGAAGAAATAAGAATGAAAGAAAACTCAGCAAGTCAGGCAGCATCTGTGGAGAGAAACAGGGTTAACATTTCATGTTGATAACCTTTCACGAGAACTGAAGCTAAACAGAAACATCTGGGTTTTTAAACCAGCAAGAGAAGGCAGGATAAGCAAACAGGATCTGTGACAAGGTAGAAGCCAGGAGAGATTAAACAAGAGATTTCCTGATGCAACAGTCACAAAGAGTGACAATGGACACAGTGAAGAAACAAAGGATGCGTCGAAATGACGTGTGACCTTGCTACATAAAAATCTTCTCAATGCAACATGAAAAGACAAAGTAAAAAAATGAGATGAAGACTAGCAAAATAAAACTTACGGAACAGGGCAAGGTCAATGCAGAGGATACAAACTAAATCAAACTCATATGTCGAGTCCAGAAACTGTTAGATGTTGAACCAAAAGGTGAAGTACTGCTCTTTGTGCTTGTGTTAAGTTTCATTCTAACACTGTGGCAGACAATAAAGATCAGAGTGTGGCCAGCCTGGAGATTTAATATGACCAGCAATCACAAGTTCAGCAAGTTCAGGATCATGCTTACAATCAAACTGGGTGTTTTCTGAAAAGTGGTCACCCAGTCTGCACTTAGTTTTCCCAATTTAGAGAAGACCGCATCATTCGCAGCAAATACAGTAGACTATCTTGAAAGAAACACATGTAAATTCTGATAACTTGCGTGGAAAATTGGACAGTGACAAGGGGGGAGGTGGAAGGGCAGGTATTACATCCTCTACGCTTGCACAGAAAGGTGTTGTTGCAAGGCAAGGAGTGTCAGGATGGACGAGGCAGTGGAACAAGGTGCTGAAGAGGGTCTGGCCCTGTGCTCAATGCTCAAAGGGGAAGGCTGTGTTGGTGCACTTGGTGGCTGCAACACACTGGAGCTGGTGGACATGCCTTCAGATAATCTCCTGAATGCAGAGGGTGAAAGGTGAGCACAAGCAAAACACGTTCATGGATCTGGGAGGGACAGGAATTGGCGAGAGCAGAAACAAACTGAAACAGTGACCAACTATGCTGAACGGGAATCTTCTCCCTGCTTAGGAAGAAAAAAGAAGACACATCACAAATTGTGGCATGGAAAGCAGTGTCATCAGAACAGATGTGACAGAGATGGAGAAACCTGGAGAAAGAATGGAATCTTCACAGAAAGCAGGGTATGAGGCGATATAGTTGAGGGAACTGTGGGAGTCTGTGGATTTGGAGTGAAAATCAGAATAAAGCCTATCTCCAGAAATGAAAAAACAGACATCAAGACGAGGAAGGAAAGAATTAGAGATGGACAAGGTGAAAGCAAGGTAAGGATGGAAATCGGAAATAGTCAATGAAATTTTTCGAGTTCATAGCTGGAACAGTAGACAGCACCAATCCAGACATAAACCTACCAGAAAGAGAGATGAGGGACAAGGTCATTATAAGACTGTTATAATGTATGTAGGAATGAAGAGGATGTCTCATTTTATCCACAAGAGAAATGAAAGACCAATGATCCAGTCAACATTGAGTGAATGCTGAATCCAAGCCAGCACACAGGCCTTCAAAGAAAATACAAGAATCTTGCACATGATGGCTAATTTGCTAGTAGTTCTCGCTAGCTGCTTTTATACAAAACCAAACATGATCTCTGTTGCAAGTTTCCTGTGTTACTTCAGCAGTTACAGTGACAAGTTTGATTTCTTTGGGTCAAAAGAAATTAAACTTTCAGCCTAGTGTCAAACATCATTTTAACATTTTCAAATGACTACAAATATTCCAAACCAAATAATATTTTCAGTCTACAGCAGGTAGGTCTCAGTGGCATGTAGAAAGGTGTACACATCGTTAGAAACCATATAAACCTCAAACTAAACCCATAAATGGATTTCAGACAACATATTGCTTCCATTGTACACAACGTTTACATCATCAATGTACCTAATCTCAAATTGAAAAACAAAAGGAAGAAGAAAAATGAAAAAGGTTAGGTGAAAAACAAATCAACATTAGCAGAGTAAGTACAGAGTTGGTTGGAATGGCGAAGAAACCCTGATTGGAGCCCTCCTTACCTTGCAATAAGTAGAGGTGGAGTCAAGGAGACAGAAGAGTCAAAAGAGAAAGACAAGAAATTAAATCAAATAGTGGCCAGTTTTCAACAGTTCCTCATGGTTCAAAGGGTGTCCGTGCAATCCATGTTTACACCTATCTGTTTGGAGCACAATTTCCAACACAGTTGAAACATTACATCAACTTGATTCACAACAGTCCCTTGATCACCATGCTCAAAACAAGTAAAACTTACAACCCTTGGCAGCTCTCAGAACAACCACTCCTCTGAACAGACATCTCTTGACTGGAGATGTCTGCACAGCATAAGCTCAGAAAAAAAATGTCAGAGATCAAATCAACTAAATAATGTCATTATCATGCTCCAATGTGCAACGGCAACAAAAGGATGCTGATGTCCCTTCAAACAAAGGTCTAAAAAGGCCTTCCAAATGTGTTGGATAAGAATTAGGGGCCTTAGGTTAGAGCAATTTATTTGCATTGTGATACTTTTTGATAAGGGAAGGCTTGACAGGGAAAAATTAACAAGCAAGTTGGACCAACTCCAACACTAGAATAGTGTGATGACTAGGAGCAAAGGGCCTCTGTTATCTTATTACTTGCAAGGAGGACAAATGTGCCATACCGCAGGATCTACAGGCTAATGCTTCTAAAATCCAGCAGTTTTGAACAGTTCCTCAGCATTCAATGTATCTCAGGATTCCTTGTTCCAAGGTTTACATCTATCTGACTGTAGCTCTCCTTTCAATGCAGTTGATGCATTATATCAACTCTACTTACCTAAGTATTAGGGATGGGAGTTGGAGAGATTGATCCAAGTTGGATACCGGAGAGAGAGCTGCCAATGTCATTTGGTTATTTGGTTTGCTGCATGTCAGGGGAGGGAACAAGAGGTGAGGACTGAGGGATGCAAGAAGGTATCCACATCTTTATTCGGCAGGCAAGGCAGTTTTAAGAGTTCAGCTGGTGTGACTGGAGGGCTCTAAGGTGCTGACCTCAGTTAAGAGGTTGTGTTGGTGTGGAGTGAAGATCAATGAAAGAGCAACAGTTTCTCCAAAAGTGAAAGGTTGGAAAACTCATTCACAGCCAAGATGGACTGCACTGTTGGCTCTTGGCGGTCAGTCACCAGTCTGTATGAACAGAATGATGACAGAGGTCGCTTGCTGTCCTCACAGGAAAATTGTGAAGAATGATTTCAAAGTGAATTTAGAGTGCTCTCAGAGGCATCTTGTGCAAGTCAACACCCTCAACTGAAGCACCAATCAATGTGAAGTAGTGTGCTGTTTCCATTTAAGCCACTCTCGGACAGCAATCTCACCAAGATCTCATAGTGAACTGCCCTCCAGCATAGGTAATCCTGGAAAGAGGGATTTCATATCATCTAACCACCAACACACATGCAACTCATCCCAATACCATGAGAATAATGTGATAAGAAGAAATAACCTCGCAACACACAGTAAAACAGAGCAAGCAAGCCCCGTTTTCGCATGCATATGGCTTGTTCTTTTTGGCATGCAGCATTCACTTTTCAAAAGTGCAAGTACAGCCACTGACAATTCGAAGCAACAAGATCACAAAGTCAGTGAGGTGCAAACTCGCCTTTTCCCTCTCCATATAAACTGACTTCTCTCTCTTCTTCTGTCCCTCTCCCTCCCCCAGCTTGCCATCTCACTTTGCAAGGAGTTTGAGCTTATTTTGGCCAGATGTTTCATCAGGAAAGCTGCCTCAAGGGCTTTCTAACCCAAAGCTGAAACTCAGACTAGCCCGCTGCAATTCTTACTTGAATCAGTTAAGGATAAACAAACCAGTTTAATTTTTGCATAGTTCTCCCTCAACCAAGCAACAAGTGGCAATTCTGAAATCAGAGTGCTTTTGTGGCCTCTGGATGAACTGATATTGGGTAAAAGTACACTGCTGAAAGGATAACAAAACACTTCATTCTTACACTTCAGGAATGTTGAAGTTTTTTCTGGACTTGAACTCTGACTAATCATTTCACTGAAACAATCTTAGTGGTCACAAAAATATTATCATTCACACAATTGGTCACGTTTGGTACTTTATGTAAGTTGGTTTAGAGCTCAGTCTTTGACTACAACTGTGTGACTTTCCTGGGACAAAAAAAAATTCTCTTCACACTACACTGACACTATACTATCCTCCCCAAGATGGACAATTGCTGCTAATGCCCCACTGTCTGACCAAATATGTTCTTTCTTTCCTTCCAAAGGGCACAAATCTCATATCCCTAAATACTGTCTAAATGTGATGCCTCAAGGCATGTAATGCCCAGGTCTGCTTCTCAATGCCTATACTGGAGGATACAGCTGGGATCACTGGGTCAGTCTGCCAACTTCAGGGACCCAGGCTCACCATTCATCTCTGTCATGAACAAATCCACGGCAGCACATCAATCATTGTTCTGCCTGAGCTCAGACTATTTGGTGGAGGCAAGATTTTGAGCCAGCCAAGACGTGTGGGAGGAGGCAGGCTTTCTAGGTTAAATGATAGTAATGCACTCATCCAGAATCTAACGGTGCGTTTCACAGTGTCCTTCTGATTGGATGCCCACTCTGTTAAGGTTCAGCCAGGAGTTGGACAGGCAGTACTGCAAACAGATAAAATTTACCTACATCTGTATCATCTAGACAAGTTCTTCTGTCCCCATTACTCTTTGAGAAACTGGCTTGGAGGTTTGTTCCCAAAAGGCCATTTGTCAAGGCCAAACATTCTTGTTCAACTTTTTTGATTATCAGGCAGCAAACGCAAAAATAAACTGAAGACACAAAACTGACTTTTCAATGATTGAAACCCAGACTTGACTTGCCTCTGGCTACAGCAACAGCGCTAACAGCAGCATACATAAAACATTGCACAGTTGTGCAAGACAGAGGCATACAAAATAGACTGCACCAAACAAACAGACACTTAAAGGGCCAATCAGGGTCAAAAACATGGAAACCAAACTGACTACAGCAAATGGACATTGCAATCCAGGCTCTAATGCACACAAGACAACTGTTTCAACAGTTCAGTTTTGGAATTGTCCATTAAGGCACCAATTCAATGGAATTGGCATAGACAAAGTTAACCAACAAGAACCTGCTGGCTTTTCAAGGTCAAACTTTGTGGCAGTGCCTTTGGATGGAGTATTGATTTACTGGGATCAACTTGAGCCACTCAGAAGAACTACTGGTTGCACATTAATGGTTTGGCTCAAGTCAGCTTTTACAAGCATCTCAAAGGCTGACTCCAAGGATTACCTCATTCACAAATTAGCTTCCTTTAAATTGGTGCCTACTGGGTCATATGCCTTGAATGGAACTTCATGATCTCATTTCTGATGTTCAAGAAAATTCACCCGAAGCTTCTCCCTGCTACCCAGCCAGTTAAAATTGGATTGAAATATCCAGACAACAAACACACAAGGTAGGATACGTTCACAAGTTAAGAAAGCAGAGCATTAGTTCTGAGCATGCCCTCCACCTGCAGTGTCCGCCCGCACACGTCTACCTTGTTCAACGAGACCAACAGTCGCGCTGGCTGCAGCTGTCATTGTAGCTGGCGCAGTGGTCTGTCTGCCCACTGTTGACAGGAATAAAAAGAAAGCAAGCAACATCAGGAAAACACACTCAGCACTGCTTGACCACGCACTCAATTAACTCGAGGTTGCAAACTGTGCTGCATATCAATAGGAACCCCTCTTGAATCCTGTTATGCATCTGCAGTCAGTGGAGATCTTTTCTTAGCTAAGAATCAGAATTTGCCACCACCTTCGACCACTGCATCTGGAATGATTTGCATGCGGAAATGGTTCAGGCTAGATTCATTTGCAGCTGATCAAAGGATTTCTCAAACTAAGGCCACAGGGTTTGAGTGATTTGAAATCAACCATCTAAGTTCAATAAGCCAGACACCAACTGTGAAAGAGCTCCCTAAGTCTTCCCCTTCACCATACCACAATATTACAAGGAGGCTCTGCTTATTTTTTGGGAGTCTAATTTTGATATGTGCTGACAGTTAAATCTCAAGCGTTGCTGATCAGTGATTTCCACAGGAATCTAGGAAAACAACATTATGAAAAGCTTATTCAGATCTAATTTGCAGCAGGTCATCAGGATGTTGCCTTTCTTTCTGAAACTTCAATCAGGCTAAATGTGGTGCACAATCTTATGAATTGAAGAGAACAGTGAACTTGCAGACGTCTACCAGCAGCAAAATCCCATGAAGTGCATATATGGATCAAATTTTACTAACTTTACAATCAAATGACTGTAATCTGTTCTGAGAAGTGTTCTATTTCTTGCTTTCATTGCCCATCATTAGAGGTTATTCAATTCCTTTCTCGAAAACCATCCATTCCCATAAAGAAACAGTTTTTGAAGGTTTATCATTCTCCCTCACAACTTATACAAAATTGTCAATAAATGGATTGAAACCAAGTGTTACATTGGAACAAGAAGTTCTTCTCATTGTTAGTTAAACAAATCAAAATTCCAAATGACTTGCCCAGCAAGTATCGTCCTTCAGATCTGAAAAGTCTTCCTTGCCTATTTTTCTGGATGGTGAGTTCATATTCTGGGCTTCAGGAAATGGGAGCATAATTGGTAATTGGACACATGATCTGAGGCCTGGAGTAATAACACAGGTGTAAGTTCAAACCCTAATGTTGATTCAGTGAATGAAATGGGTATGAAATAACAAGCAGTTATCAATGATGAAGACCATGTCGTAAAAAATCTGCTTCAGTGATAACCTTTCCAAAAAAAGCTTGCCAGTAACATCTGACCTGGCCTCTATGTGACTCCAAATCCGCAGAAATGTGAATGATTCTTAACGTGATGCGATTCCCAACGAACCTCCAAAATAGCCTCATCGGCCACTTAATTATTCCAAGGTTGCTCAACCATTATAGGAATGGCACCACGGCTGCAGTGGTCCCAGTAGATGGAACACTAATTCAAGGGAATTTACAAATGTAATTTACCAGTTTAAAAAAAACTTGTATCTGTGGCTGTGACCTCGAGTGCACACAGTTTGACGTGAACCAGATAATAAGCTTCACAAACAATCATGAGTTATTTCCAAGCATAGGAGAACCTCTGGAATTCCTTCTTCACCCTGGATTGGAGGGAAGAAGAGGGAGCTTCTGGCAACATACCTGGGCAGCCCAGCTGTGAGGAGTACACAACAGACTTCCGAGTCAATAATGAAATGGAATAACAGAGTGAAGCATAAACTACCAGCATTGCACAAAGATGAGACTTGAATTCTGCTCTATGTGATTTCTAACCAAAGGGAGCATTGACTCAAATAGGCATTGACTGGGTGTGATCAATGAGAGCAGTTAAGCATAGGCAACAAATGCTGGTCTTGCCACATCCCATAAATGAAGTAGAAAAAATGGTTGTAACTGAATTATTTCTGGTACTTGTCACACACACACTAGCTTATAGGATGAGTTGAAGTAAAAATGGAGTAAAAGAATAAGTTTAAGGTGAATAATGAAGAGAAAGGTGAAAGGATTTGGCTTTGTGAAGGTTTATGTATGACAGTCAATGTGTGTTGCTTTGAATATGAACAAACTGCCGAAACACAGCAAAGGAAACAAGGTGAACTCAGGCTGTTGGAACAAGATGAATCGAATGCCGCATTTCTACTGAATAGGTTTGATTGCTTTTGCTGTGCAAAAATGACTGATATCTATACTGCACTGTTTTACAATCTCAGGTCGATTTAAAGGGTGTGGCTGTGAAACATAAAAGGGAGGTGGTAGATAATGCACAATCAGTAAGGAGGCTTTCACTTCTTGTAGCTGACTTCAAATCGACGAACATTTATTTTCAACAAATCAAGTTGTGCACAGCAGGCCTTGGTGCAGAGATCTGTTTTACTCTCTCCGTTAGGCGACAAGCACTTAACAAGTGTGCGAACAGCCAAGGAAAAATCCAATAGCTTATTTGCAAAGAAGTTGAAAAACGAATTCAACTGCTATAAGCACTTGGTGAAAAATGCTTCACATTACTGGAAGCAATTAGAAAATTAAAGAATTGGTACGCAAATAGTTTATGACATTCTGAGGTACGGCGCAGTTTAAAACAATATCTTATCCAGTAAGACTATATACTTCACTAAGGGTGTAAAGTGAGATGAAAAAGGCATTAAGCAAAATGTGTACACTAATATGGCAGATATAAACTAGGACTACAGTGACCCACGGTTTCTGATTTAGAGGTATTAATATGATTTTTCTCGAATGTGCATTTCAAATGAGTGGTATATGGGTGCCAGTCGATCTTTGTGAAGGGATTTAAAAATAAATGGGTCAGTCTTTCTAAAACCACGATTTTAACCAGGTATGTGTCAGAGTAGGTGACTGAAGGCCTCCTGGTGTGTTTGATTACTTTGTGGGGACTTCTGACAGGACAAAGAAGATGTTAAAAGATATGAGCTTGCTTCTGGGTTTGGAATAAATCAAGCACTAATTTCAGCTTAGAAAAGCCCAGGGACTGGAAAAGCTTTTCAGCGGTTCAAAGAACACTTGTGTGGAATGAGTCACCAGTACAGTGTCTCCTCGAAAAAAGGAGATTGTTCAGACTAATGAAGGAATAAACTACTGCAGGCAAAGAGTGATGTTTGTGCAACTTACAGACCAGGAACATTTGCTTAAAAAAAAACCTCATTTGTTATTGAAAGCTGAAAATGTCTGAGAGCTCTCAGTTGGATGAAAATTCAAGCAAAGGACTTCACAGCTTACAGGACAGGATGTGAAGAAAAAGCAGTTAAGTCAAACCTTCAAATTTGATAGGAAAGGGGAATAATTCTTTTTTTGAACAACTGTATAATGATGGTTTTGGGGAGCAGATAGGATAATACGTCCTTGTATACTTGAAATTCTTTCAAACTGTTGAGATATGTTTGGATTACATGATTGCTTTATTTCATTTTTATTTCTTTTGTGCAACTGATATTTGTTTTATTGTTCAAATCAAATCTGCAGCCGAGTGTGTTTGTTTCAGTGAAAAATCATCATTTTGCCTTCAAAAAAAAAAGAAAATTTTATCTGTCGAAGCAGATTTCATTCTGGAATCTGACCTATCCAGCACTAACATCAGCCAGGGTCATAACAGGACATAAACACACTTTCTCTAGGCTGCTGAATATCAGTCACTTGGGTCTGAATACCCACCCACCTCCTTTGCATACCTCACACACCCTACTTCCACGTGCACCCAACCCAGTACCCCTTCTCAAACTTTGTTTCTCACTTCTTGGTCACTGGTGCACATCTTTGGCCAAAGCAATTCTTCCATAATTTGCAGACTTTTCAGCAATCTGAAGCCAATTCTCAGGAAATCCCTCCTGAAACCTCTCCACCTCTCTCTCCTTCACATTTATTTACCAAATAAAGGGTGGACTCAACAAGGTTCCATGATGAGGATATTATACAAACTACAGATGGACTTCATGGATTTGAGAAGGACAAGATGTGATTTGGTTGAGATCTTCACAATGTTCAAAGGAACTGATAGGAAGTCAGAGAGAAACTATTCAGAGTGTCTCAGAATGTGGGTAGAGTCTAGCAGTTAGAGAGACAAACTTTACAGGTATTAAGGGGAGAATAAAATGAGTTGGCATAGTTTAAGAACAAGAGATCACCCTTTTAAGACAGGGATGAGGAGAATATTTTTCAGTGTTGCCCTTGTGTGCAATATTCTTCTCTGTGGAAACTGCATTTTCGTGTTGATTCAAGGCTCAGTTACCTACATTTTTCACAGAAGGAAATCAAGGAATCAGGCAAGGCACACAAGTGAGTGAGTTTGAGGCCACAACCATATCATCCATTATCTTATTCAGTACTGGAGCAGTTTCCAATTTCCCATGACCCAAAACTTTTAGTACGTTCAATGCAACAAGCTTTAGTTTCCATTTTGCCTGTTTCTGTGTTCTTGCAGTTTCTGTAACATGTGACTACTTCTCACTGGGTGATCACTGGCAGCTATTTTTTATCTCCTGTAAAAACGAATTGCTTGGCGTGTTGTAGAGACTAAAAATGAACCAAGATCCCCTCTCAAATTTTTCTGCTGCTTGTTTTGCAATCAAACTTGATATGCAAACCACCATGATAAATCTGGTCGAATGCACTGATGATGGCCAATGTATCGATCCTCTTCTATTCATGTCTACTTCAAAATTTTCAAGTGACATCTCACCATGGGATTAATGATGGAATTATTTTTAAAACAAAGGATTTCAATTAAACCTACCTGAGAAGTTCCGTGTTGCTAACATAGTGGTGAGGATGGCACCCTGGATGGGATAGAAGAAAAATATCAGCCAATGGTTTCAACTCAAATATCATATTGCCATAGTTTACAAGCACTATTCACAAATGCAGTTTCCCAAGTGTTTCAGAAACAATTAAGCATTTTTAAGATGCAGCCAGTGTTTAATGCAGAAGCCAATCGGTCCACACCAAGCTCTCACAAACAGCAGGATGTTATGTGTCCAGATCATTCGTTTTACTCAAGGCACTGGTCGAAGTGCCCTGCTGTTCTACGTATAGTCCATTAGAGGGGGTAACAAAGGCCTCAATTTCAGTTCTCTTCTGAAAGACAGTACATCCGTAAGACATGGGAGCAGAAGTAGGCCATTCAGCCCATTGTGTCTTCATTCAGTAAGATCATGGATGATGTGATAATCTTCAACTTCACTTTCCTGTTTTTCCCGATAACCCTTGAATCTCCTGCTGATTAAAAATCTGTCTACCTCAGCCTTGAATAATTTAGATGACCCAGCCTTGTCAGCTCTCAGCGGTAAAGAAATTCCTCCTCATCTCCGACTTAAATGTGCAATCCTTCACTCTGAGATGATGCCCTCCAACACTAGTCTCTTTCCGAAGGGGAAAGTACCTCTCAACATTCAAGACCCTGTCGTGCCTCAAAGTATCATGCATGTTCCAGCAAGATCGCCTCTTATTTTTCTAAACTCCAATGAGTAAAGGCCCAACTTACTCAACTGCTCCTTATCAGAAATCCCTCCAGATCCAGAATCAACCCTAGTGAACCTCTGGACTGCCTCCAATGCCAGACTATCTTTCCTTCGATAAGGAAACAAAAAGTATTCGTAGTATTCTAAGTACGGTCTGCCAAGTGCCTTGTACAATTTCAGGAAGAGGTACTCATTTTGGTACTCCATTCGCTTAAATAAAGGCAAACGTTCCATCTGCCTTTGCTTTTAGCTGCTGAACTTGGATGGTAGCTTGTGAAAAGAACCTCAAAGGGACTTCAACTCCATCTGTGCCGCTGCTTTCTACAGTTTCTCTCCATTTAAGTAATATTCAGCTTTTTTATTCTTCATGCCCAAGTGCAGAAACACACATTTCCCCACACTATATTCTATGTGGCAAGTTTTTCCCAAGAAACTTAACTGGTCTGTGTCCCTCTGCAGACTCTTCATGTCATTCTCACGACTTGCCATTTTTTGTGCCACCTGCAAATTTGGCGACTGGACATTCACATTCCTCAAAGTCATTATTATATATTGTAAAGAATTGTGAGCCTAGCACTGATCCCTGTGGCACTTCACTGGTTACAGGGTGTCATCCTGAAAATGCCCACTTATCACAACCCTCTATCTTATCTTAGCGAGCAGTCTACTTCCTGCAAATATCTGCATTAGCTTTTAAAAGGTCAGAAAGATACAGAAGTGGAGAAATTTAGAGAGGGAATTGCAGAGCTGAGGGCCCAGCGCAGCTGAAGGCACAATTGCTGATACTGGCACAATTAAAATCAGTAATGCGCAACTGTCTTTTCTGCTAATCACCCTTCCCAGTCTACTCCAGCCATTCTAGCCTCAGTCCAATATAATTACCCTTAATAAAGTTTAGCACAGTTGTTTCCATGCAAGTCACAAAATGAATGCTAAATTCGACCACGTTATGGTCACTGTTTTCCAAGGGATCTTTTACTTTGGCATCATTTATTAAGCCTCCCTCATTACATATTACTTAATCCAATCCCTGGTTGGATCCACCACATACTCTTATGTGTCAAAAACTGTCCCAAATAAATTCGATGAATTTCTCATGGGTTCCTCTGTCAAGTTGATTTTCCCAATCTACATGAAGATTTAAGGCACCCAAGATGAATATATAGTCCTGCCTTTCTTACGTGACGCTGTAATCTCCTCATTTTTTTTGTCTGAGCTACAGTGAGGGAGCTGATAGACTACTCACACAACTGTCTTCTCCCCCTCGTCATTTCTTAACTCCACCCAAATAGATACTACATCTTCCAATCCAAAAGCATTTCTTATCATTGTATTTATTCCATCTTGTACTGACAAATCTACCTGCAACTTGGCTTTCTTTCCTGATTATCCTTTTGAAAAGATAGTGAGCCATGAATATTTAGTGCCCAGCTTTGTTCTCCTCGTAACCATGGTTCTATAACCATACCCATTAACTTCTATTCATGCTATTAATGCATTTACTTTGCTCCAAATACCACGCACATTCAAATAGCCATTAATTTTGCCATTATGTGATTCTCACCACCACCCTCACTGATCCATTTTGTTGCTGTGTTTGTTTATGTTTATACAGTCTGCCCGTTCCTGTGCCACCCTGGGTATCACAAATGAAACTGGTGCACTTCAATGAAAATACTGCTTCAGATATGTTCACTCTGCATCACCTTGGTGTCCAGTAAACACCACATTTCAGCCCTAACAGTGCAGTATTTCGCTGGTACTGTATCCTACTGTCAGCCTAGATTGTGCGCTCACAAGTCTGGAAGGAGGCTTAATCTTCCGACTCAAGAGATGCAAGTTGTTTCCCACTTTCAGCCAGAGCTGACTCCAACTTGGGCATGGAATGAGCAGCAATGAAACAGATGTGTCAGTTCTGATTAAAAGTGGTTAGTTCTTCAAGCAATGGCCTTTTAGGATGTGCAATTTAAATTATGTTCACTTTAGTGATTTCTCTCTTAAATAAACAAGCCATGCAGCTAGAAAATAGCAAACAGAGTAACCTCCCTTCTTGGACTCTCTGTTGAACCAGGGTTGAGAGGGGGTATGCCGGGCCATGAGGTTACAGATTGTGCTGGAGTACAATTCTGCTGCTGTTGATGGTCCACAGTGCCTCGTGGATGCCCAGTCTTGAGTTGCTAGATCTGTTCAAAGTCTGTCCCATTTAGCACAGAGATACTGCCACACAACACAATGGAGGATATTTTCATTGTGAAGACAGGACTCTGGTCTCCAGAAGGACTGCACAGTGATGACTCTTACCAATACGGTTATGCATTTGTCACATTAATGCATTTGCAGCAGACAGATTGGTAAGGATGAGGTGCTGTATGTTTTTCCCTCTTGTTGGTTCCCTCATCACCTGCTGCAGACCCAGTCTCACAACTATGTCCTTTAGCTCGATCAGTCATGCTGCTGCCCACTCAGTTGGTGGTAGACATTGAAATCTCCCACCCAGTATACATTTTGAGCCCTTGCTAGCCTCAGTGCTTCCTCCAAGTGTTGTTCAACATGGAGGAGTCTTGATTCATCAGCTGAGGGAGGATGGTACATGGTAACCAGCAGGAGCCTTCCTATCCATGTTTAACCTGAAGCTGTCTGACTTCATGGGATCCGGAGTCAATGTTGTGAGGACTCTCAGGGCAACTTCCTCCTGACTGTATACCACTGTGCCACCACCTCTGCTGGGTCTGTCCTGCCATTGGGACAGAACATTTCCAACGATGGTGATGGTGGTGTCTGGGACATTGTCTGTAAGGCATGATTCGTTGAGTATGGCTATGTCAGGCTGTTGCTAGACTAGTCTGGGACACAGCTCTCCGAATTTTGGCACTAGCCCCCAGATGTTCCTAAGGAGGACTCTGCCGCATTGACAGGGCTGATTCTGTCATTGTTTTTTTCGTGAAATTATCTTGTGCAATGTTGATGTTTTGGCAAGACTTGGAGGTTGGATTTCAGATGGCCCCAGAACTTTAGTACTTTACCAAGGAGGGAGCCACCAACAGCAGCTGAATTGTAATCCAGCACAATATGCGAACTCATGGCCCAGCATATCCTCCACTCAACCATTACCATCAAGCCAGGGGATCAACCCTGGTTCAATTGAGAGTTCAGGAGGGCATGCCAGGAGCAGCACCAGACATACCTGAAGATGAGGTATCAACCTGGTGAAGCCACCAAACAGGACTACTTGCACGCCAAACAGCAAAAGCAGCAAGTGATAGACAGAGCTAAGCGATCCCACAACCAACGGATCAGATCTAAGCTCTGCAGTCCTGCCACATCCAGTCGTGAATGGCGGTGGACAATTAAACAATTCACTGGAGGAGGCTCCACAAATATCCCCATCCTCAATGATGGAAAAGCCCAGCACACCAAGGCAAAAGCTAAGGCTGAAGCATTCGCAGCAATCTTCAGTCACAAGTGCTGGGTGGATGGTCCATCTCGGCCTCCTCCAGTGGTCCCCAGCTTTAAAGGCTCATCTTCAGCCAATTCGATTCACTCCACGTAATATCAAGAAACTGGATACTGCAAAGTCTACCGGCCCTGTCAATATTCCAGCAATAGTACTGAAGACTTGAGCTCCAGAAATTGTCGCTTCCCTAGACAAGCTCTTCCTACAGCTACAACACTGGCATCTACCCGACAAATGGAAAACTGCCCAGGTATGTCCTGTATACAAAAGGCTGGACAAATCCAACCCAGTCAATTACTGCCCCATTACTCTATTCTTAATCATCAGTGAAGTGATGGAGGGTATCATCAACAGCACTTGCTTTGGGTTCCACCAGGGTCACTCTTCTCCTGACCTCATTACAGCCTTGGTTCAAACATGGAGCAGTCATCCTACAAGCCACTCATCAGCCTGAAATGGAAATATATCACCATTACTGAGTCAAAATCCTGGAACTGGCTCCCTTTCTGAATTGTGGGTCAACAGCATATAGACGGCAGTGGTTCAAGAAGATAGCTCACCATGAAAGGCAACTGGTAACCAGCAATGAATGCTGGCTCAGCCAGTCACGTCCATGTTCCATGAATGCTGATTAAAAAAAACAAGAAAATTCAGATGCACAACATCCTTGTACAGATATGCAAAGGAACTGGACAAATCTCTCATTTCTTTCATGTGACTCATGCTAATGAGTTTGTATCTTTGAAAAATATTTTTGGCATTTTGTCAAATTCTATGAAACGTACAACCTTCAAAAATCAATTCACTTATGACCTTCTGGGATTTACCCCAAATTGTAATCTTTGATTTTTGTGCCAAACTTCTGCAATTCAACTTCACCTATCTATTTTTAATCTGAGCTCTCAGGGTGATACTTTGAATTGTAGTCAGACAGCCATGTGATTTCACTCTTGACTCACTGGCAGAACACTCACCTTCCAGTCACAAGTCCCATTCCAGAGATTGTGCGACATAATCTAGTTTTACACTCCCGTGTCAAACTGTGCAAGTGCTATACTGTCAAAACAATCAGCTTTTTGAGAACTTATCTGAAGAAAGCATTGTTAACCCTCTGTAATGGACATTAAACATCCCATGGTCATATCTGATGCTGAGAATTCAGTTTCTTCAGGTACAATTTCAAATATTTATCCCTCAAATAAGATCACCGAAACAGATTATCTTCTCACTTATATCATTGCTGTTTGTGAAAGCTTGAGTATATATGTTGTTACAATGAATTCAGAAGTGGTGCAATGGCTGTAAAGCATAGGGAATAATCTTAGCATTTGAGAAATGCTGTACAAGTGTAAGCTTTCCCTTTTCAGTCCTGGTGCACAACTGTACAGTGTTCCAGTCATCTGTATTTTTGTTCAGTTAAATGTAATTTGCCAACAACTCAGGTTTCCAAGTGCCAAAAACAAACTGTTTCTTTAGCTACACCTGCTTGGCTTCACCATGATTTTTCTTGGGAATGGAAACTGTTACTCTGGGTTGTTAAAACAAGCTCAGAATTTGTCAGAACTTTCTTACTTTAACCTTATTTTCTGGGTATGCTTCACTATTTGTTGTTGAATGCATAATTTTGCTCTCTCAGGTTGGACAATTCTTTGTGAACATTCAATGTATGCCCACATATAGAAACATACATGTGAGGAGGAGGCCTCTCAGCCCCTTGAACCTGCTCTGCCATTCAAGAAGATCATTGCTGATTGGAATATTCCATGTTGTAGCCTACAGCTGACATCCTTTCAGTTCCTTGAGCCCCAACAGTTTGTCTAGTTCTTACTTAAAAGTAGTCAAAGACTCTGCTTCTGCTGCCTTTTGAGGAAGAGGCTGAGAAAGACTCACAACCCTCGGAGCAAACAGCCCTAACTCTGGATTGTTCCACAAGCAGGAACATCCTTTTCACACCCATCCCATCAAGATCCCTCAATAGTTTAGGGGTTTCAATCAAGTCACCTCTTCAAAATTCCAGTGGACACAAGCCATTGAGGTGTTAGCCCAGGAAACTCACTTTGCACGGCTTCCAATGCAAAATGCATCCTTCAATAACAAGATCAATAGCAAGATGCTTCCTTAAATAACAAGACCAATATGAAACCATAAGAAATAGGAACGGGAGTAGGCTAGTCGGCCCCTTGAGCTTGCTCTGGCATTCAACAGGATCACGGCTGATGTGATATACCTCATGTCCACTTTCCTGTCCTTTCTCTATAACACCCGATTTCCCTACTAATCAAGTTCTTGCTGTCTCAGCCTTAAACATACACAAGGACTCTGCCCCCACAGCTCTCTGTGGCAAGGAGTTCGAAAGACTCTCAACTGCCAGAGAAGAAATTCCTTCTTATGTCAGTCTTCAATGGCACTCCTTTATTCTGAGACTATGCTCCTGGTCCAAGACTCTCCCATGAGGGGAAATATGCTCTCAGCATTTACCCTATCAAGTCCCTTCAGAATCCTACCTGGTTCAATGAGATCACAGTACTCGACTTTACACAACAGTCCAAACATATATCGTCTTTAGTGCCTTGTATTACTCAAGCATAACTCCCTACTTTTGCATTCAATTTCCTTTAACTAATTTCACGCTCTTAGACTCGCAAATCCCCCTCTGCCTGTCAGGACCTTCGAACCTCTCATTATTTTGAAGATCAGCTTCTTAATTATTCTTTCTAATAAGATGGGCAATTTCACATTTTCCCACATTAAACTCCATTTGCCAGATCTCTGCAAAACTATCCATATCTCTTTTCTGAAGAAGGGTCCCGACGTGAAACGTCAACTTTCCTGCTCCTCTGATGCTGCCCGGCTGTGCTTCTCCAGCTCTATACTGTGTTATCTCTGACTCCAGCATCTGCAGCTCTTGCTACCTCCATATATCTTTGGAGCCTTGTTATACGCTTTTCACAATGTACTTTTCTGTCTAGCTTTTGTCATTAGCAAATTTAGCAACCACAACTTTGGTCCCTTCATTCAAGTTCATGTGTGTAATGTGTAAAAAGTTTAGGCCTAAGCACTGCTCTCCAATGGGATTTGAGTGGAGAGGACAACAGCGAAACTTACTGCTGTTTTAACTGGTTAACAGGTGAGAATTTATGGTGCTCCATTTCCAAGAACGAGAATCACCACAATTTCCGGGGTGATCACAACAACAAAATGCTGCAGACGCCTGAAAACTGAAACAAAATACAAAAATGCTGAAGATACTCAGCAGGGCAGCCAGTATTTGTGGAGTGTAAAATCAAGTTATAACTTCAGGTCAACTCCCTTTCTTTCAGTAGAATAACCTGCTGATTATTCTCAGCATTTTGTGCAGCTCATTTTGTTAATGCACTGTTAAATGATTGTCACCCAAGTGGATTGGGAAGCTTCTGAAAGACAATATACTAGACTTAAGGGGTTCAAGCTCTAGTGAGAAGATGTCTGCACTGAGGTCTTTCTCCCCTCATGTCTGTGATTTGATACAAACATTCAAATTTCAGGATTTCATGAAGGTAACCTCATGGCTAAGTGAATGGATCAATAATGTGGTCTGAAAACTGTATACTACGGCAAATCTGAACACTTTGAAATCTGCGACCATCAATGTCATTGCACCAACAAATTCACAAATAGGAATACAAAATACCCTCATTGCACTTGAAAATGTGACACAGCCCCCTACAAACTGATTGAAATGAAGAATTTCTCACCTTGAGTTTTCGTCTGGCATTGAATTTCTTCAAACACTCCACAGTTTCTTGGCGATGCATCATAGACGCAACAGTGGATCGTTGCTGAAAGCACACAAAAAATTTAGTTTCACCGATGGAACTCATCTTTCAAATCACTTTCTGTAAACACTTTTCCCCATTCATTCCCCAGCCCATAAAAAAACAGAGAGGTGGTCTCAGAACAGCTTCTTCATTAACATGCTTGCAGAGTAAACTGGGCATCATCGGACCAGAGCAGTTCAACTCTTTCGTGTCCCTTTCAATCTGAGTCACTTGATCTCTGTTTAAGATTGAGGGGTTACATTCAGACCACCCACATGAGAAGTACAGACGGGAGGACACGTGGGTAGACTAAAATCTACCGTTCTCCTCAATGACAATCCTGACATGTCGGGTCCGTCCAACTTTCTTTTCTAGATACAAAGATGAGGGTTGCATTCACTCCTGAACAATGCCACTAAGTGAACACTTACACAGACCCAGGGGTGTTTCAGTGCCTCGGTGGCAGTAATACGTTTGGCAGGGTTAATTGTCAGCATCTGGTTGATGAGATTCTTGGCCTCTGGAGTAACTGTATCCCATTCAGGAGAAGGAAACTAAGAGATGACAGAAAAACAGAGGTAAAGACTGAGCTTTCTCAAGAAATGGTGTGTCTTTTACAAGATCATAAATCTTACTTCTTTTCATATTTGTTTGCTTTACTTGTATTCAGCGGAGGTAGGAGTTTTGCTCCTTTGATCAGCAGAGAGTACAGTTTAATTTCTCGTTCAAAACAACATGGTTATCAAATATTTTCAAGAATTGCATCAAGTCCCATTCAGTTCTCTGTTGGGTGATCAACACTTTGTTAAGCAATATCTCAATTTCAAAATGCTCAAGCTTGTTTCAATGTTTTTCCATGGCTTTTCCATTCCCAATGTCTGCAATTTCTTACAGACCCACACCCTCAAAGATATTTTCACTTTTTGAGCTCTGATCAATATGTCTATGCATCCACAATTTTAATCACTCAACCAATATCTGCTATGCCGTCAGATGCCAAGGCCCCAAACAAAGAAATCCCACTGTCCCCCCCAAAACCTCTCCACCTCTCTTTCTTCATTCATTCAGGAATATTCTTTCAAGTTTGAAACGTTTTTAAGTCATCTTCCCTCAAGTTTCTAAATCTACTCAGTGTCATATTTTGTTTGATTCTTAAGAAGTGCATTTGGACATGTCAATGTTTTAATAGTGCAAAATAAATAGCAGTTATTATAATTATCAATGTCAAAATAAATCAATCTACCATAAGAAGAATCAAAATGACAAAACCAATGGCTTCAGAATATAGTGATTTACACTTTGAATTACTCTTCAAGCAGGAATCCCAGCAGGAAATACAAAAAATAAAAGTGCTTTACTTTAATTGTTATCTTTCTGTTCCATATTGTAAACACATTCATTCATTGTGGTACAGTCCAGCCCTTGCAACCAGTCACATTTCTAAGTTTGACTTCCACATCATCGCTTCGTGACATTTTACGAGGCTTTAATTTATTTCTCTGCACTAAGTTGCGAAAACTCCGAGTGCAGACTCAGAGACTTTTATGACACCAGATCAAGTGGAACCAAAACTGTGGCTGCCAGTAACAATAAGTGAAGAGATATTTCTGGCCAATTAATACTTGCTCCATCATTATCTTCCTTGTGGCAAATATTAAGTTTCTACTGAGTTTCTGCATTTCCATACTTGGTCATTTAACCATGCAGAGGACAGAGATCATCTTGGCCTCCTTTTGCGCTGACTGTCCATTAACAATCCACATGGGAGCAGGGAGAAAACTGGCCCTCTTGTGGCAGGCTTAATCAAGCCAGGATTAGTGCACATGTTGAAAACTTGAGGAGTCAACACAGCACATAGATTGGAGCTGGAAGTTATAGGCACCAGTTGGAGCAAGCATTCTTTGTCAATTCAGCTCCATGCTACGTTGAATCCTATATCTTGGCAGAAGCTGACAGGTAAAACAGCTCCAAGAAACTGATCAGATCCCAGTACTGCAAGATATGCAAGCAGGGGACAACAGGTCCCCTTCAGCGTGCTCAGATAAAACTCAAACTCAAGTCTATCTGAAACTGGATTACCTCTGGGCTGATGTGAGTAAGAAACATGAACATTTATTTTTGGGACGGCAGCATGTGTTGTCCCTTATGTCAGGCTGGAGGCACACAAAGGCCATTTGGGTCTTTGCAGCACAAATAGCCAGTTCAAATTATGCAGTAGTTATTTGGGTCCATGTCTGTGGCATGGGGTTAACATTGTCATTTTCAATTCTGGCATGTGATAGTCTTTTGCCTTTGGAGGGAATGGCCAAAGTCAGGGACCATGTCATAAAAGTAGGCAGCAGTGCAATGTGATGAGAAATGAGTGACTGAAGTAAGTGCCTAAGATTTTGGTCTCACGTTAGTCAAAGCCAGTTTCTTTCATGTACATACATCATAAGCACCAGCCTTGATCTGTTGATAGAGCTTGTGCTGGTCTTCATCCCAGAAAGGTGGGTAGCCAACAAGCAAGATGTACAGAATAACTCCTACAACAAAAGACAAAGAAGAAAAAAAACAAGCACAAACAGGCAAATGATTTCAATCAATCAGCATATTTGATAAATTTTTCAAACCAAAGGTGAACACTGAGACGATACTATGGCTTCAACAGATATATTTCATCACTTTTTTTTAATGGAGAGCTTGAGACAGAGGTGCCAAGCCAATAAAATAAACTGTTTGTGCAGCCTTGGGGATTTTGTTTATAAAAAGTGCCAACAATAAAAGCAGCCTTAAGGGGTGGAGTCAAGCTCCCACAGAACCAGGGTTTTAGTTTAGCTCTCAGCTGTTGCTGGGGTTTTCGAAACTGGTTGTGGAAGCTGTTTTTTTTTGTATAGAATCCATACAGTATAGAAACAGGCCCTTTGGCCCAACAAGTCCACACCGAACCTCAGAGCATCCCACCCAGACCCATCCCCCTATAACCCACCTAATCTACACATCCCTACAGGGCGATTTAGCACGGCCAATCCACCCTAACCTGCACATCTTTGGACTGTGGGAGGAAACTGGAGCACCCGGAGGAAACCCACGCAGACACGGAGAATGTGCAAACTCCACACAGACAGTCGCCCGATGGTGGAATCGAACCTGGGTCCCTGGCACTGTGAGGCAGCAATGCTAACCACTGAGCCACCGTGCCACCCTGAGAGAATGTGCAAACTCCACACAGACAGTAGCCTGAGGCTGGAATTGAATCCAGGGCCCTGGTGCTGGGAGGCAGCAGTCCTAACCACTAGCCACTGTGCAGCCCCTCTCTCTGTTAACAGCTAAAAGCTGGATCTTGTCTTTCTGCTGTCAGAACTGCATGAGAGAGTAAAAAAATAAAAGAACTGCGGATACTGTAAATCAGGAACAAAAACAGAAGTTACTGGAAAAGCTCAGCAGGTGTGAAGAAAAAAGTCAGAATTCATGTTTTGGGTCCAGTGACCCTTCCTCATCGGACCCAAAATGTTAACTCTTTTTTACCTTCACAGATGCTGCCAGACCTACTGAGCTTTTCCAGCAACTTTTGTTTTTGTGCATGTCAGACAATCTGTTTTACTGATTTTGCCTTCGTCAAGGACGTGTTTATGGGATGTCACTGGACTGGAACAGTTTAATCGATAAATAACCTATTACTTTCTTAAGTTTTCCAGTAGAGTTAACTTATTCCAATTCTTCTTTCTTTTGCTTGTGTTTTAACTGTAGGGTAACAATAAAATGTGTTTTGCTTAAAGACGAGTGGTGTAACCAATGGAATTATGTGTAGAACACATAACCTTACATTTGTCTTTAAATAAGCAAGTCAGAGTCTAGACTACCTCCTTGATACATTTGTAGGGGGTTCGATCTGGTCCATAAAAACATTTAACCCAAGTGTGGGAGTGTGTGGTCCAACATTTGCAACAGATGTACAATTCTAAAGCCTATTAGGATCCAATTCATGCTGACCTCACCTTCCACCAAAATGAAATACTGCATCTCATGGCTGATTTAATAACCTTGGGATCCAAGGCACATTTTGGGTAGTAATGAGCTCAAATGTGCCATACAAATGCAACCGCCTGTGGTCTGGACTCTCTAAACCTGTGTAAAGACTGCCATCCCCTTCTGGATTGGGAGGAGTTTTACTGGATTCCAGTGCTTAAAAGAAATCATTTGTGGAGAGATAATTGGAAAGAGCTGTGTCTCACAAAGTGCTTCCCACAGATAAAGCTCTGACGGAGGGATGACAGAAGGGTCAAGCTTTCGTTGTTAAGGCCTGAAGTATGTTGACTGCTCCTGTGGTGACGTGAAGACAGAACTGGTCACTGAAGAGAGAAGATTGTTGGATATGGGCAAAACCATACTTTCTACCTCTCAATGTTCCTCGTGGCCCCTGAGATGCCCATGGCTATTTTACATCTCTTGTCAAAAATAGAGAGACTGGCTCAGTTCAAGGGGGGTCATGGCAAAAACATGAACACCAATGGAGCAGTTTTCATGAAAAATTAATGGTCACAGGGCACTCCCATCCAATAAATGGTAGACTTTCTGATTTGTAAATGGGAACCTAACTCTGCTCATAACATGAGGAGGATCACACCTATGGTGGCAATTCTCACATCTCCGTTGTGTTTCTCACATGCTAGAAACAGTATCATGAGAACAGGTTCAAAAAAAGTGCCCTGCTCATCTAAGGGGAAGCATCTCTGATCTGTTCCCACTGCCTCTTGCATGACCAGCCGGCTGAGATCAGTCTTCTCTTCTCGTGAGCAGATGTCAAGGTCAGTCTTTTTGCTCACTCCGTAAGGACCATAATGCACCAATTGAGATGTATCCCACTAATTACGTGTAAATGACGCCCAGGGATGGGAAACATCATGGTTTCTACACTTGCAATATCATGCCTGGACTTGGCTTGTGACTTTTCACATCCTCACCTACCCAACTCCTTTGGTTCCAGGGATAATCCAAACCATCAGATCACCGGTGAAAAGCTTCCAAAGACACTTCAATCTGAACCATGTGGCTGACCTCAAATGCTAATCAGCGAGGGAAGGCCAATTTTAGACATTAGTCAAGATCCAAGTTCACCTCTTGTACTCACCGCATGCCCAGATATCCACTGGCTTTCCATAGGCTTCTTTTCGAAGGACTTCGGGAGACAGGTAGCCAGGTGTGCCTGCAAAGCCTGCAGATGATAAAAGATCATACAGTCAGAGGTTTTCTTTTAGGTCTCTCGAGTACAGAAAAACAGCAGAATCTCCATAAACATTAGTGTACAAATGACTGCACGGGATTGTGGTTCGGCAGAACATATCACACGAGACCCCCAGAGATTCAGTCTATTCTTTTCCCTTGCACATCTCTCTCCAAAATGTCACACCAATGATGGTTTGACCCAGCTCCTCTTGCTCATTGGACCTGGACATTGATATTTCAAATTAGTTTACTGTTTGCTAAAAAAAAACAAAATCCATAATCAATGAAGTGACCCAATTCTGAAACTGATGCAAAGGCAGGTTTGATCAAGAGTAACAAACAAAACCTCTTCCCTTCTGTTCTCAGTACTATGGTAAGCTGTGGTTTGCCAGACACTATGTTGGGGTACATCACACCAGGACTGATGCCAGCAAGATTCTAGTTCACACAGCTCATGCAATATTAGATTCCCCATGGTCACATGTGAGTGATGCCAGTGCTTGCACATTTGTTTTTGCATTAACTACGAAGCTGCCTGGTCTTAGGGAGCATGGGCTTGTAATTGATCAACTATTTTGGCTGTGTGCCTTTCAGTTCAGATTTGCTTGTGCAGAGTCTTATGAGTTTAGGCTGTTGAGCTCTTCAAAGCCAACAAAATCATTTGCACATGAACCTTTTGTTTCTTCCAACTGAAAAAGCCAACATCCATCATGACCAAACACAGTGACACAATGAACAACGGCAGAAAGAACAGTTAAGAAAACCAAATAAATTATCTGAAAAGTTGTTTGCTAAGGTATTGCTCATTAGACTATTTAGAAAGTATTGAGGGGAGGAAATTAGCATGGACAAAGCATTGCCTGACTTAAGAGAGAGTTGGGATAAGGGGGGACATATTCAGATAGCAACGTGTCAAGAGTGAACTGCACTGGGATCAGTGCAGTATATACTTGCAACACATACTGATGATTTGGATAAGGACAGGGAATGCCACTGTCACCAAGTATGTGAAAGATACAAAATTAGGTGGGGAGATCAGCAATGACAACAACAAAAAGATTGTGCAGAGGGATAGAGAAAAGTAATGTGAGTGGGCGAAAACTGAGCAGATGGAATATAATGTGGGAAAATGTGAGGTTATGCATTCGACACAAAGGTTAGAACTGAATTTTGTTTAAATGGGACAAGAATGCACAAAGCTGCAGCACAAATGGATTTGAGGTCCTTGCGAATGAATCATGAAAAGGTGACAGAGAAGGTTCAGCAGGTAAGAGGGAAGGCATTTTCTCAAAGGGGACAGAGTCTAAAAATTGTGAGGTCTTGCTAAAACTACTTAAGGCATTAGTCAGACTATGTCTGAAATACTGCGAACAGTTTTGGTCCCTTTGCCTAACAAAATATGGCAGTGGAAACAGGTTGAGAAGTTTGGACCTGTGCTCATTGGAGTTTAGAAGAATCAGAGGAGCCCTGATTGAAACATGTAAGATTTTGAGGGAATGTTTGATGCAGAGAGGTTGTTTCCTCTTGTGGGAGAATATAGGATTAGAAGACATCATCTCACAATAAGGGGGTGCCCATTTAAGACACAGATGAGGAGGATCTTCTTCTCTCAAAGAGTAGTTAATCTGTGAAATTTTTGACTGCAGAGGGTTGTGGAGGCTGTAAAGTTAAGTAATTTAAGGCTGAGGACAGACTTTTAATCAGTAAGGGGGCGAAAGGTTATGAGGATAAGGCAAGAAAGTTAGCTTGAGGATGATCAGATAAGCCATGATTTCACCGAATGATGAAGCAGACTCACTGGGGCCGAGTGGCCTACATTTGCTCCTACTTCTTATGGATTTCTAAGTTGGTGCCAGGTTTGGGTTTTTAAAAGCCTTGATCTTTTATGAAATGGGAAGGCTTTAAGAGGGGAAGAGTGTTTTGAGGTGTTGAAAAGGAACACGAGAGGTTTGGCATGCTGAGTTTAACAGACTGAATTGGGCAGCCAAAGACCGTCAAAGATTTATGAGAGTTTAATCCAAATATTTCTTTTAGCACAAACACCAGTTTCCACCTTTCCCTTCTTGATCCTTTCCCTGTCCAAAAAATCAACACCCCTCTGGGGGAGAACCTGGCTCTTTCTTTAAAAATAAACTAAATCAAGACTGAGCTTAATTTTAAACCATTATAATTCCTCGCTGTCTCATTTTTATATCATTGGAAAGAGAAAAAATTATTTAAATTGATTCACTGATGCATTTTGTGTTATTTTAACCGAGTCCACCGAGCGACACAACCAGCTCATGGTGTTCAAGTGTCACTTAAGGTTCAACAGGAGTACTTTGAATTTTGAAAATTGTTGTTCAATCGAGCCCTACCTCATGGAATGGAACCCCAACTCAAGAGAGACGTCCCAGCACAGCAATATCAAGGGTAACATCTTTTAGATGGGAGTCTGGGCTGATTAAACTCATGCTACGGTTTCCTGAAGCAGTTCACAGAAGTGAAAATAAGTGACAGTGATTAGTGCATTGGGTGCAGAGAACCAAGGCCACATCTGTTAGCCTTTTAAGTTAACAGAGCTATTGATGCTTATAGAGTGTTCCAGAAATTGAGAATGATGGCTCTTCTACTGAAGCTAGCAGAGTTTTGAGTTGAGTGGAAAACACAAGTAGGAAGAGAGGTTGAAGGAGGTGGAACTAAAAGACAGGAACGAGGCTATGCAGCAATAACAGGATTAGGTTTTTCCAAGATTAGATATGGGAGCGTTGTGTTTGAAGAAGAAAGACTGTTGGGAGAGCACAACACCTGGGTATGCGCTGCTGTTTTCCCTCCTTGCTTTCCTGTTTCACAAGCACCTCGCTCCAGGTCCCATGGTATTAGGACAAGCGCAGGAGCAGTGTGAACTGTTCATTCACTTCTGTTCTCAAAGAGAAAACTTAACATCACATTAGTCTATTGCCTGCACAACTTTGAGAGGACAAACTACAGAGGGGGTTGGCAAGTGCCCACTTGGACCTGCACCAAACCTCTGCACAGAGAAATGGAGCAAAATAAATGAAACACGAACATCGACAAATCTTGTCAAGAGGCTGCCATGTTGAATTCAATTGAATTTTTGCAGATCTCAGTCATACAACCCTCAAACTATCTTTTGCATTTATCACACAGGTCTCTGTTAACTAATACAGTAAAGCTTGACATCAGTGCACCATGAATCAAGGTCAAGTAGTGTGATTGGCTTGGCATGACTGAAAACTATACTCCATTGTTAGTATCCTCATTGAATTCTGAAAATGAACACATTAACACAGAAATTAACTGCTTCTTTTCTACAGACAATTAAAAACCTCAAGACATTTTGGGCAGCCTGCCCATATGATATGCATCTAAGGGTTCTTGGGGAGGAAAGATGTTATCAGCCCCTTGCCCAAACAATGAATGGCTGACTTGAGTCTAGAATTGTTCCTGGAAGGAAGCTAATGTCGATCAGTTCTTTAAAACTAGAGGCTAAGACAAATCCAGCTAACTCCAAATCCATTGGTTTGATGTCAATAAAAGGCAAGAGGCTAACTGAAACCTTTGGACTTCCAATAATTACCCACCACAGAATGACATGTTAAGGACATAGCTTCAAAAGGAGCTCCTTATCTTGTTAATTTCATTGTTCTTTTTTCAAAATAATTCAGCAAGACAATAAGTGAGAGAAATATGGTAGATGTTCACCTTTTTATATGGCCTAAAAAGTGTGTCTACAAGATTAAAGCCTTGGGTTTTTATGACAGTCCACTCACCAGATCAAAAACTGGCTGAAAATTATGAGGGGCAATTTGTGGTTTTGGATCTTCAATCCAATTTCTGCTCTTGACCCAGAGGAACTGTATTAGGGCTGTTGCAGCTTATTCATAACCCATATGGATGTGATGAGATATTGTGATGCACAGATGGTATTCTGAAGGTAAAGGGTGGCTTGGATAGTCCAACCGCTGTTAGCATACCCAACTCAACTACCAGTAAAAAGAACAAGGGTTTATCGTGCACGTTGCACATCCTCAGGATGTCTCAAAATTTTTTGGGTCAATAAATACTTGTGACGTGTAAGTCGGACCTGGAGTAGGATTTGGATCCATGATTTTTGACACGAGGTTAAACACGATGTTATTACTGAGGCCAAGGCTGATCTATCACCCAAGAGACAGCAGTTTTCAAACCCACAAACACTTCCAGCTAGAACGACAAGGACAAGACATACATGGGAACATCACCACTTGCAAGCCACTCATTATCCTGACTTGGAAATCTATCGTCATTTCTTCATCACCGCTGGGTCAAAATCCTGGAATTCTCTCCCTGAGGGAAACTGTAGGTCAACCTACATCATGTGGACTGCAGTAATTCAAGGGGCAGCTCGCTACCACCTTCTCAAGGGCAACTCAGGATGGGCAATAAAATGCTGGCCAGTCTGCAAAACCCATGTCCCATGAGTGAATAAATAAAAAGGAGAAATAAAAAGAGATGTGCCAGCAACACAAAAAGCCAAGAGTCGAGTTGGAACTTGACTGGAGTTGTGGAGTTCTCAGAACCAGTGAGTGAGCATCCAGCAGGGTACACAACTAGGAGGTACAAGGTAGGGAGATTTGAAACTTACAAGGATTATCAGCAGACATTTTGGCAAAGTGAGCGAGAGACCAGAAAGCTCTCTTTCTGTAGATTGGCAAGAAAAGTTGAAACTAACAAGTGACACATGATATGGATGGAATGAGAACTGACATCACAGCAGAGGACAGAGAGTGAAGACAGATGGTACACATTTGGCAGCAATAAGAGAAGTTTCACTGGGATCTGTTGATATGGCGAATGTTTACTTCGGACTCGTTAACACCTGGACAAGGTACATTTGGAATAGGCCCAAGGAAATAAAGGCATTTTTGGCCTCTTTTCCTATGCATAACCCAGCATTTTCAAACTTTGAACAGGCAGTTTCCATTTTAACCGTCGTCATAACACAAGCTCACTACACAGAACATAGGATTGGATGAGTATGAGAACTTCGCTTTCAACACCAAGTTTGCTTGACATCTGGTAATCGATGAAAGCAATCTTTAGCAAGACCGCAGCAAAACAGGGACATACACACCAAATGGCTGGAAAAAACTGTAGTAAATGGAGCAGCATCACTCACCAAACCATGCTTGTTGTTCCCCTTGAACTTCAATGGCCAAACCGAAGTCAGCGAGCTTCACAGCGGCTCCTTTGCATTTACTGGCTAGGAGTAAATTTTCAGGCTTCGGGTGTGGTATTTGGTGAAAGGAAAATTGCCATTGTTATGCAACAGAATTCTTAAAACAAAAGCAATCGCTTGATCAAAAAGTCAATCTGTGCTTTAAAAGCCTTATTTTAGTTGAAGCCAACACCTCAGAGAATCAGTGCATTGATATGAGGTTGTACTACATGAAAGGATTTCTCCACCCTCCAAGGTCTTCATCATCTTACTGTGTAATCGGCTGTGAACAGGGTGTATTCATTTCCTCCTCCCTTACAATTTAAATGACATGTGGGCTGCACCATGCAATCTCAAACTGTTAGTTGGTAACTATTTCTACTGAATGGGGCATTCTAAATGACACAGTTTGAGCACCAGCCAACACTTGGACCAACACACAAAAGTTGGCACAAGTTGGAACTCTCTTCAGCAAGTGACAATGAGTTAATTTGTAATTTCAAATGTGAGACTGATCGAGCTTTGTTAACCCAAGCTATTACAGGATATGTAGCAAAGGCAGGCTGATGGGGTTTGATCACTCATCAGCATTAATCTTCCTTAATGGCCGAACATGCCTGAATGGTCCCTTCTTCCTGTATTCAATGTTGGGAAACTTATTAGGCAAAGAGTTAGCCAGTGTTAGGCGCTAGCTCAGGGGTGGGCAGTTGGCGAAGGATTAATCAGGGGAGCAGTATCCTGAAAGTCCAGATAAACGAGTTTCCAAAATGCAAGAATATTCATGCTGATCTCAATTGGCATGGAATGAAACACACTGTGATTGGCCTCAGAGTCCTGGACTCTGGAGAGGTATAAAGCATTGAGGGGTGGTCAATCCTCACCATTTGGCTCTGTGAATAGTTAGGGAGGATGTGGTGCCAGGGCTGACTCTGGCACCCCCAGTACTCAGAGGTCTTGCTGGCACTAGGAGAGAGAAAGGAATGTGATCAGTGCTTGGAGAGCTCGATGCCAGTGAAGCACCAGCTGCATTCAGACATATGGGATGCATATATACGTTCAAAAATCAAGTTTCAAGATGGTTTTGTTGGTTAATGGATTAATCTGATTAAATACAGTGAAACAAATGATGGCAGCCAACTACTTCAGCTCACAAACAGTGGGGCCAGGTCGTGAGCTGTTTAAACAACTCGGAACTTGGGTTTGCCCTCAGGCCTACAGAGAGTTGCTCAGTGAAAGCTCAGCACTTACTCGCAGGACCAGCAGAAGGTGGTGCACAGATCCTTTTCTCCATGTGTGTTTGGCCAACCACCCTGATGCAATCTGAGTATCCTAAGTGGGCGTTCGGGCTGTACGATGTGGGGTGGAGTGGGGTGGGACAGACCATGGAAGGAAAGGCTTACTAAGTTAGGTGTACTTCAAAGATAAGGCACCTCAGCCTGTGTAGTCTGGGGGAGGGGGGGAGAGAGGGTGAGGAAGAGGAACACAAACTGTCATGTTGTCAGCAGGTCTTTAGACAAAGCTTCCTTCTATGCTAGATAACAAGGTGTAGAGC
>NC_063371.1:6458756-6493245 GCF_021869965.1 Rhincodon typus
CAGAGGTTGACGTTTTGGGTCAGGACCCTTCTTCAGAAAAGGGTCCTGACCCGAAACGTCAACTTTCCTGCTCCTATGATGCTGTCTGGCCTGCTGTGTTCCTCCAGCTCCACACTGTGTTATCTCTTCATGTGAAAGAGATTGCTTCAAACTGTTCAGAAATAGGTTACCTCAGTACAAGGATTTTAGTTAAAAAGGTCAAAACCACAAGTGTTGGGTTGAAACCTGCAATTTGAAACTGAAAAAGAGAAAATCAAAGGTCAGTTGAATAAAGACTCAAGAAAAACCCAGGAATTGATGCATCAGTTAAGTTAGGCTTTGTACATGTGATCGAGAAGGGACTTCTGTCTGGAGTTTGAGTACTGTAAAGGGGTGCTGTCAGGATTAATGGAATTGCATTGTGTTGTGTGCTCTGAAATCTTAACACTTGTGTTGCCTGAAAATATCTTGGTTTCTTTCATTTTGTGTTTGTGCCTTTTGAATAACAGACATCCGCAAAAGTGTTAAAACCAAACCTGCAGTGCAGTATCATATGCTCGCTTCAGTTCAAGAACACCTCAATAAATCGGAAACAAAAATGATCTATAAAGCCAGCTCTCAGTCTGGGATGGACTTGTCAGTTAAATAACAGCAGTTGGAATCACAACAATCTGAAAAGCCACGTCAGCTCCAATGAACAGTCACCTAGACTAGAAACATTAGCGTGCTCTCTCTCCATGGACACTGTCTGACCCACTGTGATCTCCAGCTTTTCGTGTTTTCAGTACCGATTTCAGCATCTTCAGTAGTTTGCTCCTACAATCTAAAAAGTGTTTGCAGCACCGTCTTTATTCCACAAACAACAATGAAATAAACATCAGGATAATCTGCTGGCTGAGGGTTATTGACTTGGACACTGAGAAAACTCTTCCAACAGTGCAGTGCTGTCTTTTACGTGACACTGGATGAACTATTCCCAAAAGTGCAGCACTCACTTTGCACTGCACTGGACATGTCACCTGCAGATGCGCTGGAATGAGGCATGAACTCATCACCATCTGACTCAGGAGCAACAACGCAGCACTTCTACGTCCAGCGAAGGATGTAATTACACTCTTTCCAAGTTTATGCGGGTGGTTTCCAAATATACACAGAGGCAGAACAATCATGATACAATCTGACAAGTGCATCCAGGTGTGAAATATATATTATCTCAAAGATTTGAATGAAGCTGTGTAACAAACGATAACACTATCAGGACACCGGGGAACTGCTCAAATGGGCTGCAATGTTGCGTTTTACTGAGTGAGGAGGAGAAACTAGCTTGAAGTAGTTATCAAGCACAACTGTTCCAAAGATGTGAAACAATTTTCATGATGATACTGTCCTTAGTGAAAAGTGATTTTGATACAGCTTTTTGTGCTTTGAAAAATATTTCACAACCATTTCTGCCACAGAAAGCCCCACATTTCTACTTTTCATGTTTTTGGCCTGAAGAATTGTGATTAGATTGTATGAGAATAATAAACTGCACAAATATGTTGAAGATACAGGGTGTCCCCTCCACTTGGGTTCAGTCTGCTCTCAGAGGCAATTTTGCTGCATCAATACCATCTTTCCTTGATACAAAAATGTTCCTGCCAATTAAAAAAAAAACTGATTTGTAACCTGTATTTTAGACCTTTTCTCCAAGCCAGATGTCAAGCCACTTAAAATCACAGGGGTATCCCACAACTGGTCTCCATTTCCAAGGTACTTTGGGCTTGCAAAGTGACTTTTGACTATTGCAGAGCCAACCACGGCTGAGCTACTAACAGTCTCACCTTGGAGTCAGAAGCTGTCGGTTCAAACCGCAGTCCTAGAAACTAAAGCACAAAAACGTGAGCCGAGGGTGTGCTGCGATGTGCAAGCTGCCGGTATTTGGATGAACCATCATACCAAGGTCCCACCTCGGGTGCCTATAAAAGATTGCCTGCGACTGTTGGAAGAACAGAAGATGAATTCATCCCACTGTGCTTGTGAATTGTTATTCCACA
Organism: Rhincodon typus; assembly: GCF_021869965.1. Classification (NCBI taxonomy): domain Eukaryota; kingdom Metazoa; phylum Chordata; class Chondrichthyes; order Orectolobiformes; family Rhincodontidae; genus Rhincodon; species Rhincodon typus. The sequence continues at coordinate 6,460,772 of NC_063371.1, forward strand.
AGAACATCACTAAAACAGATTAGGTCATTGCTCCCACATTTGCTGTTAGTAGGAGCTTGCTGTGTGCTTTGTACATTCCAACAGCGACGACACGTTAAAACATACTTGACTGGCTATCTAACATTGTCAAGACCCTAAACAGGTCTTGAAATCTGCATTCAAATGAGGGCCTTCATTTTCTTCTTTGTGTGAAAACAGAAAGACTGATGTATAACAAAGACACAAGTGAAGGATGCGGCAGCATTACTGGGCTTGACAATCACTGAGCTGGGAGCCCTTGCTGGGGAATTCCCTTGAACCATACCACCCCCTCTCACTTGCCCACTGATATGGGGACAACGCTAACTTAAGCAGCTCTGTAACTCGGGCTTTTCCAGTCTGTCACTGACAAGTTCAGCATTCATTACCGATCAGTTGTTGCTCTTTAATGAAGTGGCTTACTGGGCCATTTCAGAGAGCAGTGAACAGTCAATCATATTGCCGTGGGGCTGGAATTATATGTAAGCCCAGACCGGCGAAGGATGGCATACCTCCTTCCCCAAAGAATTTGTGTCGATCAGATACGTTTTTCCAACTCAGTTGCTGAACTTTAATTCCACCGATTGCTGTGGATTTGAACCTGTGTTCTTGAAGCATCAGTGTGTGCCTCTGCCTTACTAGTCTAGCAATATTGCCAACAAGCCACAATTTCCCTTGATCAACAAAATGGTGTTGAAGATTTGTTGAGGAGGTTAAGCTAAGATCCTGAATGACACGGGACCTCCTCACGCAGTGAGGAAAGACACTGGAAATCATGGTTGGACCTGAAACGTTGTACAGCAGCATTTGTCAATGGGTTGTAAAAATTGTGATTTAGAACAATGGTGACAGGGGGACAATTTATCCCTTTAGCCTTTCTATCACTTCCAATCTAAAACACAAGGCTATCTTGTTCTTGTCTAATAATTATAGTTAAATGTAATAAATGTGTAACTGCTGACTGTCATTTGAGAGAGGCAATTTTGAAAAGACAAAATTATACATTCTTGTATTGGACCAATGAGGCTAACGACCCACTTATTTTTAAACAAGGCTGTGTAACAAAGATCTGCCAAGTAATACACAACACAGTGCTGCAGTCCTTGTATACATTAAGTATAAGTCAATTATCATCAGAAAGCAGGAGCCCATTTCATTAACCACTTACTCATCAACTGGCTGATGAACCAATCGATCTGAAGTTTGGTCTTTCCATGGACCAAAAATATCAAATAGTGCAGTCACAGTCTGTAACCCATCTATTCATTCTGGTCCTTGGAGCCCAGGGAATGTCAGACCAGCATAACGAATGGGAAACAGTCTCGGACAGGGTTTGTTCCGATAAATCTTCTCATCACTCATGACAACTGAACACGGCAATGCACAGGCACAGTGTAACCCCTCCCACTGATTTTTTTCAACAGGATTAATCCATGAATAAAGTACGTCACTGTCTCTAGATTACATCTCAACTCCAACTTGAAAAGGAATAAAAATCCACTGATTTAGGAAAGCAGCAAAGGGTGCTGAGAGAACTTGGACCACACAAATGTCAGCAAACTCAGTAAAATAAGTATGAAGGGTTGGAAAGTCAGCTCATGAAGTAGGTTGAAAACGAAGAACATGGTGCAGGTTCATGTTAACAGGGGGACAGAGCCCCTCAGTAAACTCCTCTTTCGAGGCTGGCTCCCATGAGGGCTGAACCATTGCTGGACTTGCTTCCATTACTCGTGGCCAGCTGCAAATGTTCGTGATGGCTTAGATAATAGAAGTGAGCTGATTTGTCACATCATCTTGGTGAGTGGTGTAATTGCACTGAGATCACTTGAGGAACTCCAGGGCCAAGTCAGCCCAACGTGCACGTTGTTCTGAATGCCTGTGAACAGCTTTAAGAATGTGCACGTGTTATGGACATCTGGTCACAGATCAATGTGACAGACTGTGTTTCCAGACCAGAAACTTCAACCACTTGCGGAGCAAAGTTTATTTCAACAGGATGAGGAAGGATGTCCAAGATGGACAGATACAATTACCAAATCTGAACAGTTATAAACCCAGCCATCAAGGTTTATTCTGCTAACTCCACAAATTGTGAATCATCCCCTGGCAATGGTTCTGTGAAAGGTTTCATTTTTCTCAATGACTTTCAGCTTTTACTTCCTCATAGCTAACTTGAACCATTTTGTGAATTAGTTTGACGAAATACAACAGCCTATTTCCTTCCTCTTCAACCTGAGTGATACATCCCCAAACCCTGAGTTAAACTGAGTTAAACTCAAATTTAGGAGAGTCCAAACATCAGAAATTACCTTACTCTTCCTCCCAAGTTCACTCACAATTAAAATAAAAATATTCTTTTTCATAACAATAGAGACAAAAGGGAAAACTGGCACAGAAAACATTCAGAATTGAGGTCATCACAGATGTAAACATGTGCAAGCACAATAAAAACACACAGGAAGAGCTTGAGGTGCAGAAAGAATGAGATTAAAATTATAAAAGCAGAGGCTAATGTGTCGTATTACAGGATCTTTCAAAACCTTGACCAACAGACCAAGAACAGGAGAGACAGCCCAGTCCCCTGATCTCACCAAACATTCACTGAGATTTAAGGGACCATCCACATTGTCAGGTGCCCTCATGTGACACTTCTTGACCCTCCCCTTCCCCGAAAGTTGATGACCAAACAGAAAATAATTAACATTTCTCACAAACTCAGTTGTTAAACCTAACGAAAATAGTCACCACCGTGGACAGTCCCTTGAAGCAGTGATCCTGTTAACAGCATTTACATTGCCCTTAATTTTATTTGCCTCGTTCAATCTAAGCAGGCAAGGTCAGATCATCACTGGCAGATTTGCCATATTCCATCTTAAACAACAGAATGCGCGCTTAAACAGGACACACAGTTAATGAGTGGCATCAGTGCAAGGTCATTAAGGCATAGATTCAAGGCTAAATCACTGTCTGTGTGGGGTCCCCGAACAACTGAAAAAGCATCCAATACAATCTGACAGCCACATACTCTCAAATGAAATTTACACTGCCTACAACTCCCAAAGGGAACATTACAATACCAGTGTGAACTCATTTTCAATCTTGCAAATCGTAATGCCTTTAAAAGATGGATGATAATCACAATGTCCCTGAAGCTTGAAGAGTGGTAGGGGAAAGCACCTTTCTTTCTAAGTAATGCCTTCCCTATCTCGACATTATCATGCTACTTGACGTGTCTGAATTGGGCACATTTCTGAACTCTCTCATTTCTAAGCAGAAACTTGCACGTTGAACACCTATCATCCTGATGCACCCTTCCTGATATCCAAATCAAGACTCATCGGCACAGTATAGTTTTACAGACTTTTCCAGAAGATCTTAAAATGAGGAAATGTCAAATGACCGAATCCTGCTTCCCATGTGCATGGTTGCATGTGTGTATGCCCCTGTGGTGGAGAAGTCCACCTATTTATGACACTCTGGCTGAGAATATTCATTCTCTTGTCAGTCCTAAAGAACTGTCCTTCCTCTGAGACTGTGCTCCAGGTTTTAGAAGCCACCTCCCAGCCCAGCCAGTCCTTGAGTACATTCAAGACTCAGATCAACAGATTTTTTTGGGCAGAAAAGGGATCCAGGAACGTGAGGATTGCACTACAAATTGGACTTCATGCACAAGATGAGGCTGGATCTTGCTGGATTACAGCTAAAGCTCTGGGGTCTAGTCAGCCTAATCCTGCTCCAATTTCCTAAGTTCCCAAGTCCACTCGCAGTCCTTTTCTCTACTACACACAAGCTTTCAGATTTCAAGCAGACTGACAGCGAACTACCACTTCAAATACTCTGCCCTGGCTTGCAGTGGTTGTGCTGGGTCAGCATGGTGCATAACCTTGGTTTCTCATTTTATGCAGACTCACTAGATTCCAGGAGGGATCCACCATTGAGGGAGAGTTAGGCAGCCCTTTTTTTCATTGCTGGCTAACAGCTCAGGCAGTTTCCACTCAAGCTTGTGCCACAAGCAAGTACCAATTTAACACATGTCACATCAGTAAGTGGCCAAGATATTACCATACCAGAAAACCCCTCCTCTCAGCCTCAACCCAGCATCTTAACAGCACCTTTTCAGCCAACAGATTTCTTTCCCTTCTATGATCACTCGAGGGTTTTTTTTGTGGAAGGCATAAACTTTCATTTTAATTGATGGAATCCTGTTTGAGGCCTGCAGTTGGTTGTTCTTCAAATATTCATCTATCAACTCCCATAAACCCCAAAGGTCTGTTGTGCTACTGTCCAAATCCTGTGCTTTAACAGGATCACTGCTGTGAGATAAAGATTACAAAAGAAAGCACTTTCCACAGACATCATGGTCTTTCCCTCTTTACAATTCTCATCTTGGACTCGGTTGGAATGAAGGATATATGCCTGTCTTTTGGGGGAATTGGAGAAAATGATCACCCTTTCAACATCTTATAATGACGTACAATATCTCATCAAGGCATTGGATTTAGCACATAGAGGGAGTCACATCTTGTAAGTTATGACTTAAGCAGTATTCATAGCTTTCAATTTGAATGCTACATTTCACTAAGTGCCTCAGTTTGGCCAGTACAGAGAGCACACAGCCTCCAGCAGTTCACATCGTAAAGAGTGAGTGGGGATGGGACTGTTCATAAATTTAGGATTAATTAGCAATTTCTTTCAAAGTCTTCACAGAATAAGGAATGCATTCTTAAAAACAGCTGATGCCATGAACTAATTTATAAAGTTTAAGGAGTTGGGTTATACAGATCTTTGTTAAGTCCAATGGGCTGGATGGGACACTTTTTTGCTCAAATCCACAACTTCTTTCCCTTTGTATTGTTAGGACTGCTCTTTGCATTAACTAGCTTACAACTCAGTCACACAGTGACTTGTGATTTCTCCAGGAAGATCATTAAGCACTGACAAGTTTAAGTTATTTCAAGAGACGCAAAGATGTAGCTGGTTGAATCTTTCAACTGACTGAGATTCGATCCAGGAAAGCAAACAAAGCAAACATAGCAGAGCCAGACGAAAGTTTCTCTGGCATATACACAATGTTGTGAAGAAGTTATCCACTGTGACAGGAATAACTACCCATTTGACAGTCAGCCTGATTTCCGTCTGTCAGTCTCAGAAAAGTGTCCAATCAGTTTGGGCCCAATGGTAAGAATGAGCATTCTCCATGAACTGTGTATAACTGACAGGGTCCAAATGGTTTACACGAAACATCCACTCCATCCAACCAGGATTCACACGAGAGCAGAACTGAATTTGTGTTAAGCCAGTCACAAAGTGATCTTTTCTGGAACAGGCAGAATGAAGTGACCATGATGTCTGATGTACAATCTGGTAGAACCCAAAATTTTACATTGAAGCTAAAAATGACTGATTTAACAACTTACCTTGCATCTGCTTCACTGTAATATTCTCTGGCTACAATATCTTCAAATAGCTCTCCTCCAGTAACCCTGCAGAAAAAAGAAACAATGGTGAACTCTGAACGTAGATGAGCATTGAAGGATTCATGATTTCCTATCGGTTGGCCTCATTTTCCATTCAGGCTGCTCAGAAGATTGGTCAATCTGATAAAAAGCAAAATACTGCAGATGCTGAAAATTTGAAATGAAGACAGCAAGGTCGTGAACACAAAACATGAACTGGCAGAAGCACAATGAACCGAATGGACTCCCTCTGTGGTGCGAGAATCAAAATTTTTAAGATGCTAAAATAATATGGGCAATCGGAATAAGAAGCAAGTAAACTAAAATAAAAGCAGACATCAAGAACACAAAAGTGCTCCAAGTATGTTATTATAGGAATAGTATGTTATATCCTGTTTCGACAAAAATAATTTTAAGAGACATATAAACTGATTATACGGTAACTTTAGGGTGAACAATGCAATAGTTTGTTCTTGTTTTTCAAATTTTGAATGATGGCTGTCGTCGGGTTCCTCCTTAAAACAAGTTAGACAACTGCAAACAGAACTTTAGCAAAGGATTTGCCCGAGTGTCCCACAATACCAAAGCAGTCAGATCACTACGAACACAAGCCGGTAACAACGCAAAACAGTCCCAACTTTATCAAGAAAGAAGTTACAATAACTCTTAATACTAAACATACTATCTCTAATCCTATTTGGCCCCTTCAGGTTACAACACTTCCCAAGTCTCTTGTCGACTGATGCAGTCGCTCTCTCTCTGGGTCAGTCTCTGAGGTGAAGCTGCTTTCTCCCTTCCCCTCTGTGGATGGTCAGCTGGTCTCTGCCTCTTGGCATGCTTGTCTCCTCGGAAGGCCTCCAGAAGATTCAACAAAGTGGTCGAGAGAGCTTGGACTGCAGGTACCCTGTTTTTATACCCTTTTGGATGGTTTTCTCTAACTTTCTAGAGTTGTAGCCCATCAGGGAGACAGACTTAATAGTTTGAAACATTGTTCATCATTTGGATGGCTTGCTACTGCTTGTTTCTTTGTGTAAGCAGGACCTGGCGCCTTTCTGCCTGGGCCCTCCTTTGTTTTGTAGGTAAGTTGTTAAGCCAACTGTTACCTTTTACATCATGATAAGGTCATTAGCATCTGGCTACTGTGTTTGCACTCTGATGTGTGGGTTTTGTGATTTAAGAGTTTTACTTGACCAATATACCCAGCATCCCTAGCTGCTGGGCCAAGTTAGCAACCTGTGTTTTAACAGCTGGGAGGTTATTACATTGCTGTGTCTAGGACGCAGTTCACTCCAAACCCTTCTTCTGGTGATCATTCTCTCTGCATGAACATAGGACACAGAATGCTAAAGAACCATGAAGAACATCAGAGTGAAGGTTAAGCTTCCCTGGATAGGGCAGACATTTTAAATAGTTCCTTTGCATCAGCATCCAGTCCTGATGCTGCTGCTGGGTAATCAATACCACACCGACAAGCTGATATTCAAATCAAATGTGTCAAAGTAAACGCAGATGAATTTTTAATAAGAATTAAGATTTCTAAATCGTGGTTGCTGGCATTAATCCACAAGTACTGTGGGAGCCACTTTGATGCATTAAACTGGAGGCTGCTGTCTGGCATCAGTGTCACTGACTGGAAAGAAGCCCATGTGTAACCCATCCTTTTCCAAACCCTGGAAGTTACAGGCTCACATGTTAAGCTTGGTGCACAAGGAAGGATTATCAGTGGCAAATAACACATTCAACTTGACCAAGAAAGAAATGTCGCACTATATACATGCATAGTGTCAAGGGAGAAACATCCTCTTGCACCAACCTTATTGAAATGTTTGAAAACCTTCCCAAGTTAACACATGTTGGAAGCCATGTCAACATTGACTGTTAAGACCTCCAAAGGACATGCATAACACTTGATTACCCAGGTCCTGAAGTGGCTGTGAATCTTACTTGCTTCCTGGAGACAGTAATCGGTTGTTAACAGTTGCTATGCAGGGAGCCTATTCAGAATGGGAAACCCACATCTTGGTCTACCATCTGGATCAAGACAGTAATGAAACTGTTTGCAAGCTTGTGCACGACATGAAGGTGGATGTGAGGAATGCTGGGTAAGCCATCATCCTATTGAATGACAGAGCAGGTTCCAAGTGTTGAATGGCCTACTTCTGTTCCTGTTTCTCATGGTTTTATCTCCTTTAAATGGAGAACAGAATTCATGCAGGTGTGTGCACCAGAGTTAACAAATGCTTCTTAATGTAGATCACTGTCATAACATACACTTCGGTTGGGTAATTCCAAACAGATTGTGTCTTCAAGATTTCAAAGTGGGAGACTGACCAGAGGCGATCACACACAAGTCAGTGATGGCCTCAGACCAATGTGACACAGTAACTTTAAAGCTACAAACATTTTCATGTCTCGCAAAAGCAATTAAACAGGAAGCTAAAAATGTCCTTTCAAAAGTCGAAGTCAGAGACTGCGAGATTATCACATCAAATTTGAATCCTTTTATGACATAGTAAACGCAGACCCTTGACTAAATCTACAAAAAGGCTTCTATGAGGATCCTTAGTTTCAAGGTCACCAGTCAAAAGGTTTTTTTTAAACTTTGGAAAGCCCAAAACACAGACTTATTTTAAAGATCTAAATAAAACAGTCAGAAGTATGACATTTGGTCCTGGTGGATTCCAGATAATTTTTGGTGGAACAGGGAACATGACTTCAAGTAATGTAAACTTAGAACTAGGTTAGATACAATGAGGTGCTTCTTTCTGCAGAATGTCAATGATCTCCAGTTCTTTGCCAATGTGTGGTGAGGTCACCTTGATTTGGACAAGCTGGGTGAGGGGGACAAACATATGCCAGATGCAATAGAACCTGGCGAAATGTTAAACTTATGTTCTACACTACGATGTCAAAAACAGAAAAGCAGAGTATGACTTAAATAGTGGTGTAGTGGGATATAAGGATGTACAAAGGTGTGCATGTACACCCAAGTCAGTAGATAAGCAGGTGCAGCAAGGAATTAGCAAGGCAAATAAAAAATCTTTTCAAATCGGCCTGCTAAAGAAACGTTATTACGCACCTCTGGTGCAGGTGGGTCTTGAACCGGGCCTTCTGAATCAGAGGTAAAGGGCACTACCATTGCATTAATAACAGCCCATGACAGCAATTAGTACACTGGCCTGCAAGAGGATTCCACTTCAGTAGTAGCAATGTCTTCCTGCAGTTATACGGGGTCTCGGGGAGACCACACTTGGGAGTACTGTGTTAAGTTGGTCTCCTGACGGAAGAAAGGACAGGGAGGTACAGCAACGGAGGTTCATTGCTATGGCTGTATTCACTCAAGTTTAGAAGAGGAGAGGGGATCTGACTGAAACATATAAAATTCTAACAGGCTGGACAGACTAGATGCAGGAGAATGTTTCTCCTGGTTGGGGAGTCCAGAATTAGGTGTCACTGTCTCAGGTTGCAGTGTAGACCATTTAGGACAAAGATGGGGAAACATTTCTTTTCCCAAAGGTGAATGAACCTGTGGAATTCCCTACCACAGAAGGCAGTGGAGGCCAAGTCACTGACTATATTCAAAAATACAGACTTTTCTTTCGATGTTAAAGGCATTGAAAGGTTTGAAGTGAAAGCAGAAATACGGCATTGAGACAGAAGATCAGCCATGATCATATTGAGTGGCGAAGCAAGATTAAAGAGCGAAGTGGTTTACTCTTGCTCCTACAGGTAGTTCCACTGTAACACGTGCTTCATTAATGCACATTGGCTGTAATGCAACTGATGAATGGTGGGCGCTGTTTGGATAACACGAACTTTCTACTGTACATGTATAGCGATTTCCTTATAACTCGATTTTCTATGGTGATTTTCTGTAGCCCGATTTTCTTCAGCATGAAGTCACACAAGAATGCAACTATAACGTTATAGGAGAACTACCTATAGTTTCTATGAATACAGACTCTCTACGAGCATTCTAAGAGAAATGTCATTCTTGGCTGAGTGTGACTGTCACCATGAGCATAGGTGGGAGACTTGAGTCTTGTAAAAGATGTTGAAGAAATTTCCCCATCAAATCATGCAAAGCTCTTTTTCTCTTTTATCATCACACTGAGGTAAATGAACAGGTCAAATGTCCTGGTGATGCTGGTCAAGGGAAGCACGACAGTACACTTATAAAAAAAAAGATATGGGTCACTGACACATCCAGTGATCTTTTTTCACTGATTGCATCCTGTAAGAGCAAGCTCCTCTTGCAGCTCTCTGGTGATCAAACTGCTGTGCACTAATAAAATCCACACTAATAAAATCAATGACTGATGGTCAGGCTCTCTGAACTATGGCCAACTCTGAAACAGGCACAAAAGTGACCGTCTGATAGCAACATGCATGTCTGAGGTGATCTGTAGTTTTCTCATGTGTACACAATGCTAACAGCTATCCTTCAGATGACAAAAGCCATAAATGGATTTGGTCCATTAACCTGCCTCCTCAAAAGGCTGTCCTGGTGATTCCTTCAGACTGTGCACAAGTGAAATCCAGTATTTAGAGTCCACATCTGTCAAATGATAGCTCACTTTTCACGTTGTTTAAGCATTGCTTATTGTGTGGTTCTCACCTTCAAGAGTTACCAGGCTGTGACACCGCATCAATCGTGGACCATAGTTATTGGATATGATTCAATAGTTCTGCAACATCTAAACTTGTACTGCAAGTTGTTGCAAGAGTTCCGAGAGGCTACACTTTGCCACAAGTTATGGAGTAGCTGTGGGGCCCCAGTGTTGCTCAACAAAACTGACAGAACTCAAGTGAACAACAACTTGCAGTCCGATAACAATTCTAAATTTGTAAAATGCTCCACAGCGCTTCACAGGAGTGGTATGAAACAAACTTTGACACTGAGCCATACAAGGACATATTAGCATTGCTGACGCGAAGTAGAAGGTCTTTAGAAATGTCTTAACACAGGGCAGAAAGGCATGGTGTTTTAACAGGGCGATTCCACAGCTTGAGGACTCTGAGCAAACTGGCAGACACCCGAAAGATAAAAAGAGAAGTCTAGAATCTCAGTGAGAGATTCAAGATGGCAGCAGAGTAATAGGGCTGCATGTGGGCTCCTGCCTGGGGTTCATCCACTCCTGCAAGCTTTCTTCCCCTTTTTTTTCTTTTTACTTTTCATTTTTTTCTCCCCTTTCGCTTTTTTCTGTGGAGGTTTCCGCTGCCAGTTTGTTGGCGAAATTGGCGCGATAGCTGGAGCGGTGGCTCCTCCTGGTGGTCAGACGTGGCGGCACACATGGCTCCTCACGGCGACTGGAAGCAGTGGCAGCCTGCGTTCGAGGCTGGCAGTGGCAGTGGTGGCAAAGCTCTTCTGTCGATCGGAGGTGGGTGGTGGCAGCAGACTTTTTAAAGACAGCGGTGCAAGCAAGGCGGTATCTCAAAAGGAGGGCGGCCAGAGCATGACTCTCGGCCTGTGGCAGTGGCAGCCTGGACTGGCAGCGGAGCCAGGGACTGCTGGGTGCTGTAGGCCCAAAGCTGGGACTCCTGGCATCATCCAGGTGGCAGCGGAACCCAGGATTCCTGGTGGCAGACTGAGTGTGGGTTCAGCATAGGACCCAGCAGCAGAGAGATGTTGCCCAAAGAGTGGTGACTCCTAAGCTGGTGGGTCTGGCACAGGTGGTGGAGGAGGGATGGCAGTGCACCTTCGCTAAGCTGCCTCAGGGCTCAGCACTCCTTGCAGTTCTATCTTTTATCCTTCTTATTCTTAAACGATTCAAAATGGTGCTGGATTCTGGCGACTACTGAAGCTTTTCACTGTATTTACTGTATTATTCAGTGTAAAATGCAAGCGACAATAAATAAACCATTCATTCAAGTTTTGGAGCCAGCCAAAACAAAGAGAGACCTGTGGACTGGCACCATGAAACTGCTCATTTATAACCCTCAAAAATTCAGGGAAGGAAATCGGCCATTCTGCGTGCCATGTGGCTGACTTACAAATGGGCTAGCAAGTCATGAAGCTGTATCAAGTCACTGCAGAAAAGGTGAAAATGCCAAATTGGCAAAGCTGCACCAGGTGATATGCTTGCTCAACAGTAAACGCAGCACGCCACAGACAGAGCAAAATGATCCCCAAACCAAAAGCTCTGCAGTCTTGTCACATCCAAGCATGAGTGGTAGCGAACAAATCAAAAACCAACTGGTGCAGTCATAGAACAAGCATCTCGATCATCTGAGGCCAAAGCACAGCATGCCTGTGCAAACAACAAGGCTGAGGTTTTTTCAACCATCTTCAGTCAGCATATCAAGGTGCATAGTGATGGTGACCTCCTTTCCAGGTCTCCAGCAGCACAGACATGAGTCTTCAATCAATTTTCCTTACAATAAATAATAGCAAGTAATGACTAGAGGCACCAAATTCAGCCAAGGCAGAACACCAAAGCTGCAATGCTGAAAACTGTGCTGCAGAACCAGTCACATCCAGAGCTGGCATCCACCAATAATATGGAAAACTGCCCAGACATGTTCCGACCCCAAAAATGCAGGACAAATCCAGCCTGATTATTTACTGCCCCATCAGTCTACGTTCAGTCTACGTTCAATCTACCAAGTAACAGAAAATCTTTTCAACCAAACTGAACTTATACAGCAATAACCTGTCCATTTATGCTCAAGTTAGGTTCTGTCAAGTCACCCTGCTCCAGACCTCATTGCAGTCTTAATCCAACTATGGAGAAAAGTCAAAGTGAAGAAGTAAAAGTGACTGCCTTCAACATCAAACCAGGGGAGTGGCATCAAAGGTGCTCTAGCATGATTGAAGTCAATATAATGAAGGGGAAAAGTCTCCAATGATTGGAGTCGAATCATGTCAGTCCCAGAACATCTCTGTAAGAGTTTCTCAGAGTCGTGTCGCTGGCCCAACCATCTTTGGGTGCTTCACCAATGACCTTTCCACCATCATAAGGTCAGAAATGGGGATGTTTGCTGATGACTGCAGAGTGTTCAGTATCATCTCCAACTGCTCACATAGTGCAGCAGCCTGTGCCGAACTGCACAAAGGTTTGGATGATGTTCAGTCTTGGGCTGATAAGTTGAAAGTGGCATTCACACTACGGAAATGCCAGGCAGTGACACTCCCAATAAAAGGGAATCAAACTACTTCTCCATGACAGTGAGTTGCATTACCATCACTGAAACCCCAAGCGGCAATGTTGTGGAGGTCACCACAGACCAGAAATACAAACGTACAGCCACAGTCCAAAAGCTGGTCGGTGTCTGGGAATTTGGTACTGAATGCGTCACCTGTCCATATTCCCCACCTGCCTGGATGAGTCCAACTCCAATACACTCAGAAAGCTCAACAACACAGGACAAAGCAGCCCACTCAAACAGCATCCCACCTTAATGCTTCACTTACTCCACCAGCAGCATTCCTCTGCTATTCACTGCTATGCTCCATGAAAGCAAATGGGAAATTTCACCAGCAAAGAAAATTCTATCTAACAGAATTGTTGCAATTCTTACTCCTAATGCTCCGTATACCATGCAGAGACCAGCCTTTTCAGACAATGAAACACAGAATTTAAACAGCTCGCCTCACATGTACAATGGACACAAGCAACGAGGGTCTGATATTTAGTCTGTAAGTACAAACCCATGTTAGTACAAATACTGATGCAGGCTGCACCATTAGTGAGTACTCTAGACCACTTCAGGTTGGCTGAATTCCAAGAATAAAGATTATTGAGAAAGCAGACACATGAATGGCTTGTGCCTTCCGTCTCCTGAAGGTGGAGGTCATCAACTGCACTCCTCACAAACTGACTCTCTGTCTTTTTGCAGGGTATTGGTGGCAAAACATTGACAATTTAAAGCATTGAAGCAACAGTCTGCAATTATCAGTTTTCGTGTAAATATGTGTATTTACATGTGGCCGCTGAGTGATTAAGACTCTGGATTTGGAGCTATGTGGACACGCACATATCACAAATTGAAAGGTTAATGTGGATTTTGTGAACATTCACATGGACTATAACTCTGTTCCTGACTGCCACGAGGTATAAATCCTGCCACTTCGTCACTAACAATACTATGTTTTCAATGGACAACAGTAATTCAAAAAGGCAGCTCACCATCATCTTTTCAGGGTCAACTCGAGATGAGCAATAAGTACCAGTCAGTGACATTCACACGGCCAGAATGCAAAACACAAGCGCATATTGGGAAGGATTTATCGTGTGAGCAAGTTCAGGAAGAATGGAGACATACAGTCTTAGTTCTCTACAAGAGCATATATCGAAGAGCCTGCATGGCAATACGTTGAGGGAGCATGGGGACATGCGAGGCAGTGCATACCTGCTGGTTTCATGGAGCGGGGGAGGGTTGATTTTGCCAAAAGCAACTCTTCCTATATGGCCCTCAGCCAGAACCAAACAGGCTAAAGTGAATCAAAAGTGAAAATCTTCCGTAGGATTTTATTTTACCTTACAGAATCTAAAAAGCATCTGAAATCTTACCTATGATGCCAGAGAGGTGTATGGGTGAAAATTATTTCCTGCACACCCACATTATGAATAATGGTACGCATCCATGTTAAAGCAGCTGTCAGGTTTGTCAATGTGGATAATCCTTCAAATATTTCATGTGTACCTCACAAGTGTGATGATACGTGTCTTGAGGAGGGATTTGTTCTGTCCTGTTTCTCTTGGAGGGGTGTTGTAAACCTGGTGCAAAGGTGTCTGCTCCATGGAAAGCAGAGTAAAATAGCTTTGGACCTTTTCTCGTTAGACGAAAGAAGCATGAGTGAATGGAGTCAGGCTCACACAGACCAAGGGTTTTAGTTTTGCTTTCAGTTGTTGAAGTTCAGGTTTTTGGAGTTGAAGCTGCCAGATACAGCTCTCTCTCAGCTGCTGCAAAAAGCTTTATTTCTGTCTCTGCTGCTAGATTCTTCTGTTGGCGTTCCCTCTCCTGGACTGGAGGAGATAGCAAGTGAGGGAAATCTAGTTTACTGAATTGGTCTTTGTCAAGGGTGTGTTTATAGGATGCTGCTGTATTGGAACAGTTGATAAGTAGTAATGAAATGATAAATTATTTTGTTAAGTATTTCAATAGAGTTAAAGTTATGTCAATTTTTTGATGTATTTTACCAATGGTGCAAGAATATAGTGTGTTTTGCTTAAAGCCTAGCAGTTTGACCAGTGAATCACATCTGTAATACAGTGCCTTACACTTGGCTTTAAATAAGATAATAGTTAGGGTCTAGGTTATCGCCTTGATGTTTTGACAGGGCTTGGTCTGGTGCATAACACATGGTTCAAATTAGAACACATTTAGCAAGAGGGCAGAACAACAGCATACACTGCAAACCCTTCAACATGCAACTAACAGGAGTATGCAAAGATCGAAGCTATAATTAAACCTACTCAAGCACTTTGTCACAGATGAAGAACGAGAAAAACCTTTAATTTTGACAGCAGGATGTACAGCCCAACTGAAGCTGGACGTACATACAGACAACCAGACTCAGGAATGTACTCTGACAAGACAGCACAGCCACCAAGAACTGGTGTCTCCATATTCTGGCAGGTGACAAAGATGTCAAAAGTGAGAGATGTCGACCAGCTGCTTGGTTGCTGTCGGTGATTTTCCAGGCTGGGCCCCATCACTAGCAGCAATGAACTTCAGCAGGTAAGGTGAAGCCAAATCATGCAGCGTGCACACTCTTGGCTCAATGTCAATTTCCAAACGTTTTGCACGATGACCAATAGTCGACAATGTAGAAGTTTCACATTTGGACGAATCTTTTCTCTCCATTCCATTGGCAACTTGATTCTAGCCATCAACTTGCAAGACAATGTCTTCTGAGACTCTGGTGGATTGATCATTCACCACCCCTTTCCAGTCCAGAAGATCTGACTTTGCCTCTTGCCCTGCAACTTAATGTCTAATCACATAACCACCATGCTTGGAATTGCTCTGTCATCAAGTTCATTTTTTAAAATTTAACTTTAATAGTCTGCATCAATTGAACTCAAACTAGAAGCTGCTGCATTTAATTAGCACCTTATGTATTCACTCAAGCCATCACAAACAGTTTAATATGTAGCAGTGCAGCCCGTGTCGGGTTGTGAACACGTGCAAAAACTATTTATTCCAGCAACGACTTCACAAAAGGGACTCTGCAACATCAATCATGCAGTGATTTCACCTGAAAAAGGACACTTCCAACAATGCAGTACTCCCTCAGTACTGCCCTGGATCAGGTAGAATTTGTGCCGAAACTCAAATGTGAGAAAATGATGACTTCAGTCTCACCTGCAACAGGGAACCTCACAACTTTGTCTTCTCTATCTACATGCTATTGTCTCAAGATGCACTGAACATTAAGTCCCTACATTTACATGTTATTTCTCAGTTGAAAGACCATCTTCCAAACCTATACATTTCAAACTGAACAAAGCTGCATTGGTACTAATACCATCATGGAAAACTCATTTCTCACAGTTCACAGGCTGGATTGCTAATATTCATGGGCCTCAGTTAGATTTCTCGGGATCACCTGGGCTCCAGTCATTTCACAAATGCAATGGGATCCTTGCACTTGTATCGGAATGAACAAAAAATAACTGAGGCCTGAAATAACTTGGATGAGCAGTTGTGCAAGTATGGCGCTGATCACACAGTTTCTGGATGTGACAACATAGAATACACTTCAAGGGGCAGAAACAAGAACCTTGAGGCTGCTGCGAGAACAGAGACCAGGTAACAATAATGTGTGGCAGCACAGATTGTCAGAAACAATGCTCCTCAAAATTGTACTTTGGATATTCAATGTGAGAGGGAATTGACCCCTGCACTAGGCTACTCTGGATAGCCCATGTCACCAAGGTAAAGAAGCCAGGCCTTCGCTTCGCTGTTTGATTACTTTCAAAGGAACATTGAACTCTAATCAGCCTATGATGATCCGATGATCCGGAGACAATCTGATGCTGATGGTAGCAGCATCTTTCGAGAAAGTGACTCAGTATCAGCCCCACTGCCCACTGACTGAAATTCTTGGAAATGAGCAAACATCAATTTGAATGACAGTGAATCAACCTTCAACACATCAGAAATTACAACACAATGTAGTGCAGAAGGCCATTCAGTCCATCAGATGCAAGTGGAAAGCATGACAGAGATCTGGCCTACATTACCAAGTTGTCACTTGAAGTGAAAATGTTACAATGACTCTAACAAAAAAGTTCCCTCAAACTTTTAACAATGATTTACATGATTATACAACATTCAGTGCACATTTTAATTTAGTTTGAATTATCTTCCACAAGCACACCACCCCCAGTAGATTAGTACTCACAAGTCAAACACAAGGTAGTGAAATCCTTCTTCCGATATGCTGTCATGGAGACGAACTGAAAAAAAAAGTTTTCCATTAAGCTTTGGCAATTCAAACATTTGACTTTATAAGCAATGCTCATTGAACACTTAAATAAAGGGGAAAGCTGTTACTGCATGTCACACAAAATATGATGAGTATAAGCACGGGAATGAGAAGTCTTTCTGGCCATGCCCTTCATACTTGACGGCGTTTATCGCACTAATTATCCTGTTAGTTTGTCCACGTGACTTTGGTTCCTCACATACTCTACATATTGCCACAGTTTATGACTGATTTATAAGTGAAACTATATCATTTTCCTCACTTGTGTGATATTTCCTAAACTTATTATGAGACCAATAGCAATGTGCAATGAGCAGTAGGCTATTCACCCCTGAAATTTGTTTCCCCATTCTAATAAGTCACAGTTAATTTTTCTCTCCCAGACAATGTATCACTTGCCCACGGTCCATATCTCTTTGTACTTTGCCCACAGATTTATCAAGCTCAGTTGCGAAAACTTGTTTCAGCATCCACAGGTTTTTAAGGATGGAAATTTCAGAAATTTCTCTTGTATTAATTGGTTTTATCCTAAAACAGTTTAACTTTAATTTTCAGATAACACCATCTTAGTCTGGATTCTCTCACCCAAAGTAATAGCTTCTTCATGTCCAGTCTACTGGACATGAATTTGATCATCCCCCAAATCCACTATGCTCAAGGGAAGCTTATGCAGCATGTTCTCAAAATTCTGATAAAGCTGTCCTATCGTATTGCTGTCAACAAATGCGGTCAAGATGTGATATCTAACAAGGTTGCTATAATCCAAATGAGATCTCATTCAGGCTCTACACAGGAGAGGCATCACCTCTTCACCTGGAATTCCAAATCCCTCAAGTGACTTTCAAACTTACCTGTCCAATGTCAATAACAATATATCCGCAGTGATCGTTGGCTTACAATTCCTGGACCTGACGAGCTCAAATTCCAAACAAGAGTGGGCCAACTGCAGGATATGTTCATGTCTTGCATTCTTCAACAAACCAAGGACTCACACAAAGGGAAAAATATACAAGATTTTGATCAAATCTGCTGCTTTCTACCATCGTCTAGTTTTTGTTTTTGCTCAGGAAGTTAGAGAATCCAAGGGCATAGCACCTGACCTTGAGATTTTGGTGACTCAAACACCCACTGACTGCAGTATCCAAGCAACTCAACCATTTAAGAAGCAACTGCTGTCGAGGACTGTGGATGTTCAACACCCGAGTACATTCAAGACTGAGGCTGACTGATTTTGGGTACAGAAGGGAAACCAAGGAATATGGGGAATATGGCAAAGCAAGCTTCAGGAATAACATGGCTTATTCGTGCACCTAGTTGTTCTGTAAACCCACAGACTGATGCTGAGTCCACAACACATTCTTGTTGTTTGACCTCGGAATTGGCACAGAATAAATATGGCATTTCTGAGCAAGAGGTTAGGGAAGGGGAAGAGTTGTGCATTCAATAAATTAAACCATATGCCCAGTCTGCGGACAGAGTCTTTCAAATGTGGTGACACAAAGCAGAACACATCCACTTTAGTCACCCCTCTGGTTTGAGAGATTGTGTGAGAAATGAAAACACGTCATTTGAGAAACAAAATTATATTGCAGGTTCTACACGCAATGAACCATGGATTAGAATTTGCCAAACTCATTTGCCCCTTGATTCTTTTTGACCAATGAGGGATAAATACAAACCCAAGTCATGGAGGCAATGGCAGTGTCTTTAGCCTAATAGTCTTCATATAAATGTGTCTCACTCTTAAGAATGCATTTCGTCTTCAGGGCGTCCCAAATGGCTTTACAAGCATTGAACTCCTTTTTACAGCAAGTTATACAGGATGCAGAGCAGCCACATCTCAAAAACAGCAGTAATAGATAATGTGCCATTTTTGTGACACTGCTTAAGGGTCAGCATTGGCTTGGACACAGGGAAACTCTCCAGTTCATCACTGAGCAAATTCGCCCACATTAGGGGTTAAATGGAGCCCAAATTCCACATCTCAAATATAAAACAGCTCCCCAATGAGTGCAGCACAAACTCAGTCCCGCAAAAACGGATTTCCTTGTAGATTTTATGCTGAAGACTCGAGAGTGGGATCTGAAGTCATAACTGCCTAATTCAGAGGCAGGACTGCTCCCCACAGAGCTATAGTCAAGCTCCTGTTTCTGCTCCAGTATGTGCATGTTCGCCTCCAAGTGAGCAATAAAAATCCTGCTAAGATTCTCTATTTCCTTCTTGTTTCCATGGACACCGTCTCATGCTGCAATTCTAATGGATAGCGCACGTTACCACCAAAATGCCTTTCAGATGGGACGAGATCAGACTGTGAAGCATTGACCAACCTCTGAATGACCCATTCGTGTCCTACGGAATATTTGGTACAACCAGCTCGGCAAAAGCACAGAATTTTCATGTGTTGGGTTCAGAAAGATTACTGGAGTCTATGCAGGTCTGCTGGCAATCTGCTTTTAAATTATTTAACAGCACAGCTTGACTGCGCTGAAGGGAGGAGGAAGGGAATCAGTATTCCACAGTCAGACCTTAGTGATCTCAAATGAGAGAGGAACAACGTAGCATCCTACTCCATGTAAACAGATGGGACAATGCAAAAGGAACACAGATTTCACACATTGATGTAAATACTGATTTAATATCACTACAGCAAAGCGTGACCACGACCATGTATAAACAACTGCACCGGCAGTTCTCTTCAGGGTGTTAATTTCCACAATCTCTTCCTGATGGAGCACCAAATTATCATTCCTGGCTGTGCGCATGAGACAGGGCTTTTTTTTGTTGGCAAACAAGAACATTCCACATAGTACTTCATGACAGATTACCAAAGGTGTCTCGAGCCATCAGTCATCATCAGAGAGGGGTGAGCATGAGATGCAGAATGAAGTCACTGGCTTTTACCAAGAAACAGACTCAAAAAGGATTCACTACACAAGTGGGAAATATGAAACACCTCATAATCTTTTAAAAAACTGACCAAATTAAAAGCTGCAACTATCCAAGGCTTTTGAGCCTACACTTAGGCCACAGACTTCCCAGCACAGCGCCAAGGTGGAAGTTGGAGAACATTAAACTCATTTCTTTCCTCTCCACTTAATCATCAACAGGGTAACAAAATCCCCAGGAACACAAGGTGGAACAATCTTTTACTCTGTTCAATGTTGGTGTTAGTCCAGGAGGGTCTCAACTGCAGCACGAGGGCTAAACAAGATCAACAATTAGATGGTTGTAAAAATAATGTTGCCAAGGTCTCAGCCATCGCGAGTCAAAGCAATTAAAGCACCAAGGAGACCATCTGGCCCTTCATGCTTCTGATGGGTCCCTCAAGGAGCTAGCCAATTAGTCACACTGCACTGTCATCTTCCCATGTCAAGAAAGCACCCTGTTCCTTTTCCCAAGTTATTGCTGATACTGCCATTTCAGGCAATGCATTCCAGTTTCCAGTGCATTCAGGCAAAAACTAACTACTGAGCGTGCATTGCACTTCTCGTTCTTTTGCCAATTACCTTCGATCTCTATCATCCAGTTTAAGGTCCTCCTACCACTAGAAGTACTTCTCTCCTAAATTAGTCCATGAAATTTTTGTGTTATTCTTTTGATGAATCTCACCTTAACCTTCATTGCTCTAAGAAGGGCTCCAGCTTCTCTTGTCACACTCTCATCCCTGCCATCGTCTGTGCACAGTCAGAAGTCACACTGTGCTCGAGTACGCATGACAATAAAACCTAATTCTAAATTCTGAAGTACATGCTGTTCTTCAAGGTGGTAATGATCGTGGATTTAGAAGGATCCTCAATGAATTTCTGCAGTGCACCTTCAAGATGGTACATACTACTGTTAAGCTGAATCATTGGTTGAGGGAGTGAATGCTTGTACATGTGCTGCCAGTCAAGTAGGCTGCTTTGTCCTGGATGGTGTCAAGATTCTTGAATGTTGTCGGGGCTGCACCCATCCAGCCACGTCGAGAGTATTCCATCACACTCCTGTCTTGTGTCTTGCTGATCGTCAGGCATCAGGGAGTCAGTAGGCAAGTTACTTACTGCAGAATTCCTAGTTTATGACCTGCTTTTGTAGCCACTGTATTAGTGGCCAGTACAGTTCCATTTCTGGTCAATGGTGACCCATTGGCCATTGACAGTGGGGGAGTCAATAACAATAATGCCACTGAATGTCAATGATTCTCTCTTGCTGGAGTCCATCATTGCCTGGCATTTGTGTGGGGTGCATGTTACTTGACAGTTTTCAACCCAAACCTGGATATTGCCCATTTGTTGTTGCCTTTGAACATGACTGTTTCAGTATCTGTGGAGTTGCAAATCGTGCTGAATACTGTGTAATCGTACCCCACCTCCGACTTGACGATGGAGGAGAAGTTAATGGTGAAGCTGGTTGGGCTGAGAACAATACCCTGAGGAACGCCTGTAGAGATGTCCTGGAGCTGAGATGACTGACTTCCAATGACTCAGTCATCCTGCTTTGACTTCAACAAACAGAGATTTCACTCTCCATGATTTTCACTGCTTCTAATTTTGCCAGGGTTCTTTGATACCACACTCAGTTGACTGCAGCCTTGATGTCAAGTGCTGTCACTGGCACCTCACCTCTGGAATTCAGTTCTCTTGCCCACCTTTGAATTAAAGCTGTAATGAGGTTATGAGCCGAGTGGCCCTGGCAGAACCCAAACTGGGCATCAATAAGCAGGTTATTGCAAAACAAATGCTGCTTGATAACACTGTCGATGACACCTTCCATTTTATTACTGATGATTGAGAGTAGAATTATGGGGTGGTAATTGGCTGAGTTGGATTTGTCCTTCATTATGTAAAGGACATACTTGAGCAAGTTTCCACATGCTCTAGAAGATGCCCAGGTTGTAGTTGTGTTGCACAGCTAAGCCAGGGGCATGGGAAGTGCTGGAGTACAAGTTTTCAGTACTATTACTCAAATGTTGTCTCGACCCACAGCCTTTGCAGTATCCAGTGCCTTCAAGTTGTTTCTTGCTATCAGGTGGACAGAATAGAATTGGCTGAAGACTGGCAGCTGTGATACTGGGGGCCACTGGAGACCAATAAATTATCCTTTCAGCACTTCTCGGTGAAAACGGTCCCAAATGTTCAGCCTGATCTTTCACAATAATATGCTGGATGTTTAAGGGACCTCTCCTCTACTGAGATCTTCAATTGTCCAATACCATTCATGACTATATGTGGCAGGATTGCAGGGCTGAGATTGGACCCACTGTGAGATTGCTTAGCTCTGTATATCACTGACTGTTTGTGCTATTTGACACACAAACAGTCCTGATTTGCAGCTTTAATGGGTTGATACACTATATTTGTTAAGCATGCCTGGTCCTGCTCCTAGCATGTCCTCATACACCCTGTATTGAACCAGGTTTGATCTCTTGGCCTGATGGCAATGGTAGAGTCAGGCATATGCTGCGCTATGAGGTTGTAGTATCACAATTCCATGGACAGTATCCTCTCAAAACAGGAAATTCACCTCCAGAAGGACTGTGCAGTGGTCCCTGCTTCTCATAGTGTCATAAGATATATGCATCTGTGGCAGGCAGATTGGTACAGAGCCATTTAACAGCTACAGAAACATGGAAGATAGGAGCAGGAGATGGCCATTCAACCCCTCTAGCCTACTCTGCCATTCATTATGATCATGGTTGATTATTGAGTTCAATACCCTAATTCCACAGGAAGTAGTTGATGCCAAAACACTGAATGTATTCAAGAGGCGACTAAATATAGCACATGGGGCAAACGGGATCAAAGGTTATGGGGAGAAAGCAGAATTAGGCTATTGAGTTAGACAATCAGCCATGATTGTAAAGAACAGCAGTGCAGGCTCAAAGGGCCGAATGGCCTCCTGTTTCTAATCCCACCCTCCCCCAATATCCCTCGATCCCTTCAACCTCGAGAACAATCTCAGTCTTCTTTCAGACTGACCAGCTCAGTCGGTAAACGCACTGCAGAGACAGTCAGTGACGGAGAATACAATTCCAAACCCAGAGTACATTATGTTTTTGTCGCATCCAGTGTTTTCTCCAAATGGCATTCAGCATATGAAATAAACAAAGCCTTCTGCACCAAAATTACCAGTTTTGTCAAAAGACAGCGAACCAGGCAACTAAGTCAGCGTCAAGAAATTTGCATTTCCTGTTTGATTTACACATATATGATCATTTCACTGGTTCAAAGGTGAAAGGCTCACCTACTGGTTAGCCAGCTTGGAAAAACCATCAGGAAAGTCCCTGGAATGAAATATATTACAAAGGTTGTTTCTGAGCACCTGAACAGCAAGGAGATGGGAAGAAAAGGCTTCATACAAGAGTACCTGGAAAAATTGTTCTCATTCCCTCTCCTTTGTCTTCTCATCTCTTGAAAGAAGATCCCAGTGGCAAAACAACTTGGGAAAATGACCATTCACTGAGAACTCTAGGATTCTGCAAATTTCATAGCCACTTGGGAAACAAGACAAAAGCTAAACAGGCTTGGACTTCATTCGAACTCTTGCAACTCCAGAACTCAAAGAACTTTAAACTACATTTGCCAAGATCTCCCGGTTTCTGCCAATCCTTCTTTTAAAATTACTCTGAGAGTCAGTGTGTGTGCTTGATGTCACATTTTATTTTTGTTTTGCTCAGGGTTAGTAGGAAATAAAATAGGCACCCAAGAAAACCTTGGAATTGGCTTCTTCATTTTAATCTAGTTTACTAGATTAAGCTTTAATTCAAATGTGATAGTTACTTGTTAAATGTTGAAAGGAAAATAAAAATATTTGTTCTCGCTGACCACAAGGGGGTTGAAAAGAGGAGAGACAACTGCCCTCCTTTACCTGGCCATAACAAAGCCTGCACCTGGGATACACTTGTTCCTTTGGCTTTCCGTCCCTGAGCCAATTGTGTTTTCAAATTTCTGGTGTCCCATTCACTGCGTGTGATACAATTTGGAAATAAGTCATCTGTGTGTTATTTACTGAATATCTTTTTCAAAGTGCAGAAACTTGGCTACTGAAGTACCCTCACTATTTCACAATGCTGCTCTATCAAAAACACTTGCCTTCAACTTCAGTTTTTAACCACACTGACAGACACATCAAATACAGTACACATCAGGTCAGAACTAGTCGCTTGATTACTCAATAACAGTCTTTTTTTTTGTTGGAACAAATGTATCCGAGAGAATCTAAATTGCACAGCATGTTTATTTCAGGCACAGAACCTGGTACTATTTTGAGGTCCTTCGAAACACGTCTGCACCATCTGTGAATCCACATCCTAGCTTGGTAAATGCCTTGGAAATGACAAAAACAAATGATAACTACTGATTTTTGGCAAAACGCAGATGGTTCTATGTTCACGACAGATCAGGCCAATAAGACATCTTGCCCTGGGAGTGAACAGACTAATCACATTGAACCCAAGACACGAGCTTTGTCCTTTTATATAATCAGCAGGGCAGAGAGAGGACAGAAAGCTCTATTCAGGAATGAGAAGCAAAATCTGAGTGCAGTCCAGGTTCCTGGGTTTGTGGTCATCTCCTTGTAAAGTGCAAGTCCTCGTGATTGTGGCCAGTGGCAGAGAGAAGTACTGCTCCATGGACAAACCGTGGCAAAGAACAGCAAGCCCATGTCTGCCACACCTCGTCCCTTATTTCAATCCAAGAATCTACATGTTAAATGTAACTCTAGGGTAATAAGGAGCCAACAAACAAAATTCTCTGAATTGTTTGTCAATAAACCTGATCACCGTCAGCCCTGCACTGTGCGAGGAAATGACCACAAACCAGAACAGGCTCCAGTTATTTGTCTGTGCAAAATGGAACTATCAAGAAGTACTTCAACGTTTCAATACACAAGAGTCAGCCAAGTTCAAGTCACCCCTGAAATTTCTGCACTGTAAGAATCTATACGTTGCCCCATGAGAAGGCTTCTGCATTGATTTAGCACACTGGAATTTCGTGAAATTACATCTCAGACATTACCACCCTGGAGTCACATCTGTGGCCACAGCAACATTTGTCTGTTCATCTGACTGATGGATCCCCTTCCAATGACAGAACATCTTCAATGTAGTGACAAGTGCTTAGATGTTTGACAGAAGCATTATGAAACATCAAGCTTTCTGAGGAGCTATGAGAACAGATAACCAAAAGTCTGTGCAAAGAGGTAGATTTGAATCAATTTGATTCAAGTGACCTACTCCAGCTTTTAAAATTTCTATGTTTATGTGAAGTGGCGACCTAAAGGAGGAAAGGTATCAAGGCAGGCAGAAATTTAATCTTTGCGCCTACAAAGCTTAAGGCACAGTCACCATTGGGGGAATGATGAAAATTTCTTTTGCACAGGAGCCCAGAAATGGAATAAAGCAGATCTTAAGAGTTGTGGGCTTAGAGGCAGTTCAATGGAAAACTGCAGAGCCAAGCTGGGATTTGAAAACAATAATGAGAATTCTCATTTGCTGGGGCTAGTTTGGAGTACAGATGATGAGACACCATCTTCAATTAAAATATAACCCCAATGAGCATCATTTAAAGCTTAAACCATATAGAACATAAGAACATAGAACTGTACAGCACAGTACAGGCCCTTCGGCCCACGATGTTGTGCTGAACTTTTACCCTAAACCTACGGTCTATCTAAACTCTATCCCTACCTTATACTATCATTCAAATGCATATCTAATAGCAGCTTAAATGACCCTAACGAGGCCGACTCCACTACCCTCTCCGGCAATGCATTCCACGCCCCGACAACTCTCTGAGTAAAGAATCTACCTCTGACGTCTCCCCGATATCTACCTCCACTCACTTTAGAACTATGCACTTTGTTTCAGCATAGGTATTAATTATCATGTAGAGACGGAGCTTCACACTTCAGGATGTCGTGACGAGAGAGTAAACACTTAGAGCTAAGGCGTGTTGCATTGCTCAGTCACACTGAGATCTGAAACCCAAGCATACCATCCTCCAAGGCACCCACTGGGAACAACTCCACCCAATAACCTCCCACAAGTTATCCCTTAAGGCAATACCTGGCAATGCTCAGCTTCACAAAGTGAGAGACACAACAGCATGGAAAAGCTGAAGTTAGTGACTATTTGCAACTGAATCAAGTGCTGGGATGCAAACTGAATATTTTCTAAAAATACAAAATTTTAACATCTTGCATGGGGAATCTGAGAGATTTCTCTCAGCTTTCTGGAATTCACGCTAAAAAAGATCTCAAACAAGACTGGAATAGCAATGATGCACAACTGACACTTTTAGGCACAAATTAATTGAAAATGGTTATCTCCCAATACCAGAACACAAGGCAACATGTTTCTGTTGTAATGGCTTGACATCAATGAACAAGTCCACTTATACAGGAAGTTGTGAAACAACTCAAGGCACTGGACAGGAGAATAGATCCAAAACCAATGAGGTCAGAATTAAGAGAGATGACTGGCACTACAGCAAGACTTTAAGGGAGCTTTTGAAGAGAGGAAGAGAGCATTAAGAAATTTCTAAAAACGAACTGTAAAGGAGAATTTGCAAAAGGTGCATAAAATGTGCATTTCAAACTTCAACAATAACTAAACATCAGGCTAAAAATTTTGAGCTGTCAAAACTTAGGAAGCAAGTGAGAAAGGAGGAGGAGACAGGGTGAGAGAGAGAACAGAGGAAAGCAAGAGGGAGAGAGAAAGAGAAGCAAGCTTTGAGATGATGGAGGAGTGAGTTGATGAGAAATGAGATGGAGGTGGAAAGAGTGAGAGACAGAGTAAATCAGACAGTGAGTGTCCAAAATTCTTCCAAGGGATGTGGCTGTCATCCAGCATTGGCAACCCATCGTGGAGTGGTCATTGAAGGCAGTTAAGAGACAATAACATTGACGTGGGTCTGGAGTCATATGTCAGCCAGACTAGCTCATGACAACCGATTTCCTTCTCCCAAGAACATGAGGGAACCAGATGGGTTTTTATGACATCATTTCATCGTCAGTGTTACAGAGGTTAGTTTTAATTCTGGATTTTTTTTTCTGAAATCAAATTCCACCATTTCCCATAGCGGGCTCTGGACCCATTGTCCAAAGCATTAGCCTGAGCCTCTAGATTATGAGTGACATCACTGCAACTTGACCATCTCCCCTTAAATGTAAGGGACAGGAGAAAACGTCCGAATCTCCAGAGTCTGTACTGGAGTTCTTAAATGATGTCCAAATTGGAAACATCTGACACATCTACAGAGGAAATATACATCCCCAGAAACTACAAAACAAGTTACCTTCACATTGTCCCACTTCAAAAAACAAGTTACTGATGATTTACTCCAGAAATGAGAAAACAACTTGTCGGTAAAAAAAAGGTCATGGACAAATAGCCATGGAAAAGATCTTCTTTTGTCCAGATAAATTTAGGAAGACAACATTTGGTATAACTAAGTAGATAGCATGTTATTTGTCACGTAACTGATTGAAAGGAAGTATCTCAAAGTGGTTCAAAAAGATTATCTGACTAACCATAATTTTACATTTAAATGTATGCACTGGACATTCAGCAGAAGTATAAATACTTCACATCAACACTTCAAGAAATTAGTTTGGTTGTGAGGAATAAATTACATTACTAAGCATGAACAAAAGCCTTGATGGCACACAGAAGCGGTGACAACAGAAAGCTCTGCCCTGAATCCAGTCCAGGGAATGCAGGAGAGCAAGGCATCACAGAGTACAGTTGGCTGAATCTGAACTGAAATCTGGAGTCAGACCCACAGTTTGGATAGGGGTGATAGATGAAGTGAGCTTGTATCGGGTAGATTGCAGGCAGCAAATGTGCGGGCATGCTGGCAGCTCAGCTGGTTCTCCACAGGGAGTAACTCAGCTTTACACGGTTGCTAACATCAGCTGCAATCAAATGGAGGAGCTGCGCATGGGACAATGTGTCCTCACACCTCTGAATTCTTGCTTGCAGGCTTAGAATTTTATTGCAACCTTGAAACAAAGTCCATCTTCATGAACATTCCACACAGCACCAAGGGCCTGATGGCACACAACAGCAAGGTTATTGCTGTCGGAACAAATGGGCTACCATGCAGGTATATGGCTCTTAAACACTAATGACGCAAACACTGCGACTCTCTGACATCTGAAGATCATGAATGCAAACTGACAGCACGTTGCAGAAGCAAACACCAGAGGATGGTGGCCTGCATTTATTATCCATCCATCACTGCCCTTGATCTAAGTGGCTCACTCAACCACTTCAGAAAGCTGTTAACTGCTGTGGGGTTGGAGTGACAATTTGGTCAGGCCAGGTAAGGAGAACAGATATCCTTCCCTGAAAGACATTAGTGAAGCAGGTGGGTTTTTACAACAACAAACAATGATTATTTGATTGCCATCACACAAGCTTTTTATTCCAGAATTTTCAAATTCAAATTTCATTATCTGCTCCGCTGGGATTTGAACCCACGTCCCCCGAATATTATCGACTCTATTATTAATCTAGTGACATTAGCACTACGTGTGTAGGGAGTCTCGGATATCTTCAGCTGTGCTTTCATTTGCCTGAGAAATTTGTGCTAAATGGCGGCTCCCATTTAATCCTGAGATGAGGAAATATACTTTTCTCTCAGGGGTTTGAGAGTAATTCTTTGGAATTCCCTCCCTCAAAAGGCAGTGGATGCAGAATCTTTAAATACATTTAAGGCGGAGGTAGATAAATTCTTGATTACCAAGGGGATGAAAGACTATTACAGATATACAGAAACATAGAGGTGAAGTTAAAATCTGATCAGCCATGATTTTATTCAATGGTGGAGCAGGCTTGAAGGGCTGAGTGGCCTACTCTTGTTCCTTGTTCGTATGTTCACAGTATAACATGTATGAGGAGGAGACAAGAAGAAAGCAAAGAAATTAATATTTGTGATATAGAGAGAAAAAAAAGTTAAAATCAACTTTTCTTAACCCCCGGTTGAGACTGACTTTCTGCCAACAAGTTTAAATCCACAATCTAGCTCCCTAAACCAAAAGATACATTCAACTCAAGCAACCCCAGGCAGTGCGCTGTCACAAGGAAATGTCACATCTCTTCCATTGGAACAATTATGTTTAATTGATTTGATTTTGTCTCTCAAAACAGCTCTGCGGCTCCAGTGAAAAGTTCAAACAGGCATTGCACAGAATGCATAAGAGGAAGTCCGCCATTTTCAGTCAAAAATATGTCTCCCTGATCTACCATCTGCACAAACACCTCGACATTCAGTCCACAGGCATTCACAAAGTTAACACTCTCACAGCACACAGAGGAAATGTTTTCAGGTTCATCTGTTCTGTCACCAGAAACAAGATGGTTAGCAGGACACCCCAGTTATCTGCATCTGCCAGCTAAAGCTTTCAAAATCAAGGTGAACTATTCATGTCAATAGCTCAGAAGGCAGCCATTGTTCGCTAAAATGATTTGTCTGTCAGTGACAATGCAGGGAGGAAAATAAACTTGAAAATGTATCAATGATTCAAAACCTTTCAGCGTGGTCAGCTGGCGATTGGGAGCTTTTTTTTTAAAAAAGATAGAAGCCATACAAGATAGTGCTGTTGGACAATGGACTGAGTGACATCAGGTTTCAGCTGAGTATTGTTTACCACAATTCTCAGGATGTTTTGGGTTCCAAATCCACTCCAAGTCTTAACAGAACTCCTAATGGAGGCTCCTAATTCACTGTAACACAGAGGGTCTTTGAACAAATGTAATGCACTCGGCATTAATCAAGGAAAATTAGGAGGCTGTCTTTGGCCAGTGTTCTATCCTCATAGTAGGTCAACAGGAAAGGTGCTTGTTGCAGAGGTTCTACTGGATGATGCAAGAGGGATGCTTCAAAATATGGCAATATTACAATAAAGAAAAATATTCCTGTTCACAAAAAACCTAAAAATAATTGGCTTTCAAAAATGCAAACCACAATCACACTAAAAGAAGAGTTGGACAAGATGACAATCAATAACTTGCTCAATGAGCTTAGTCAATTAGCAGCCAAATGGCTTTGCAATGAACATTGTTTGCTTTGTTCCTTTTTGAAGATGTCAACCAGTCCCTTTGAACCGCACACACACACCATCTAGTCTAATGTAATTGCTGCTCACAACGTGGACTCCTCTACGTCGGGGGGACGAAGTGCAGACTGGGCGACTGCTTTGCAGAAACACCTACGTTCTGTTTGCAAAAATGACCCTGAGCTTCAGGTTGCCTGCCACTTCAACAGACCACTGTGTTCCCTAGCCAACATCTCTGTTGCACGCTTGCGACAGTGCTTCAGTAAAGTTCAACGCAAACTGGAAGAACATCACCTCATTTTCTGCTTTGGAACCTTGCAACCTTCTGGACTCAATATTGAGTTCAATAATTTTTAGGCCTGAGAACCTTCTACCATCTCCTTACCCCAAACCCTACACACCAGGTCCTGTCATCACATGGGCTGCTACCATAAACAACCTATTAACAGCAACAAACAAACCCCATTCGCAGTTATTCATTCTCCCAAGCATGACCTTTACCCATTCCTTTGTCTAACTGTTTTTCTCTCTGAGCCCATCTCTAACTCTCATTTCCTCTTGACCCCTCACCCCACCCTTTTTCTAGTATATGTCCCAAATTTTTCCTCACGACAATCAGTTCTGAACAAGGGTCACTGGACCTAAAACGTTAACTTTGCTTTGTCTCTACAAATACTGCCATACCTTCTGACTTCCCCCAGCAATTTCTGATTTTGTTTCCAATTTCCAGCATCCGCAGTTCTTGGGTTTTGTTTCCTTTAAAATGTACAGTTCAGAAAATGGCCATTCAGCCCATTCTGCCTGGACCACTCTTTGGAATTGATTAGATGGTGGCATCGAGAGATCTATCTACTTCTGTCTTGAATATGCTGAGTGACTGAACACCACAGTCCTCTCTGGGGTAGAGAATGTCAAAAATGCACAACCCTGCAGGTGAGGAAATTTCTCCTCAGCTCACACCTGAATTAGCCCCTCTCAAATGTTAAGCTCAACCCATAAAACACAACAGCTTTCCATCAGTTGCCATGGAATTGACATGTATCATTTGGTTCAGTGAATCATAATTCATTCAAGCACTTAGCTGATTTCCATCAACCCATTACTGTGCACAATAAAACCTGCCACGTCCAACATCTCATTTGCCACTGCTTCATTCATGGCCTAGTGAATTAGCACACTTGGTTTTAACAAGATGATCAAGTGAATTTCAGCACAACAAGAGTGGTTAAGTAAAAGCGAACAGTCTGAAATGAGACTCCAAGTGACATAAGAGGGATTTCAAAAGTATGAATCTGGCAATGGGCAAACAGGAAGCTGAATTTATGAATTCTCTCTGGAACTCTGCTGTTATCACAGAAACATGGATCATCCTGTAACAGCACAGGGATGCTCACAAACTCCTTGGAAATCTTCATGGATCATCAGTCAGGTTGTTACATTTCCTCACGGCTTGCACTTCAAGGAGCACGGCACAAATTGCACTTCAAAACTTAACACAATCCATTAATGTTATAACAAAGGAAAACTACATCTGGTCATTTCTCATGGGATATGTGCCATCCTGAAGTTGTGATAAATAAGACTGAATGAATTGCCAGCGAAGTAACATTTCACACTGGACCAGGGCCTGACTTGTTCACTCTGATTTTACAATGACAGATACTGTCAAACTGCTCAGTTGTTAAACGAGCTGTTTAACTGTTTGATAAAGATCTTGAAACCATCTCCATAACTGTTCATGGACTACCTGTTCATTAGTACAATATACACAGATTCGGCCATGAGGCAAGATGGCTTTTCCATTGTCCCAAATCTTGGCAAATTTACTGTAGAATACATTTTCCCATCAGCATAATTCACATCCATGAAGAGCACCAAGTCCCATGGAACATCTGGTGCTCCAGGTTCAGAGAATGCTCCAGGTCTCAACAGCCAGATGTTGTTGATCAGAGGTGCCTTTTTGAGGGTGAGGTTTGAAATCTAAATGTAAAAATCCTACAGCACTATCTCAAAGGGCAGGGAGATTTATTCCTGGTGCCCCGAACAATATAGATTCCTCAACTAACAGCAGTGAACAGCACTTGTAAAGTGCCATCAGTGCTGTAATGGAGCAAATGCGAGAGCTCCATATCATCCACAGCAAGGCCTGATAAATAGCTATGACTTGTTTCAACATCATTTACTTGCCTGGGTTCCAAACACTTTGATAGCATTACAAATCAAAATTCAATTCAACCCAGTGTCTAAAATTCTAAGACTACATATAGTCGTTGTCTCTCTTTGTTCAATCCTTTGGTCTTGCACCATCATTCCTTTTGCCATTCACACACTCAACTTACTTTCTACTTACCTTCAGGGGACAGCTCGGTTGTGGCGCTATCAGCAGCACTGGCAATGGATGAGGAAGGCAGAAGGCACAGGGAAGCAGCTTTGTCAGGGTCTGGAGCATGGTGGCTGGTGAGCCTGAGTGGGACTCTGGTGGAGGGTGGCAAAGAGGAGGCGGGGGGGGGGGGGGGGGGGGGGGG
>NC_063371.1:6493345-6573557 GCF_021869965.1 Rhincodon typus
GGGGGGGAGCGGTGATGGGGAGCAGTAGGGAGCACACAATCTGGCATCGGCTGCTACATCGGTAGAGGCTATGTCACTGAGGTAGGTTCAGCGGAGAATTTCATGTTGTTTGGGTCCAGCGCTGCTTGAAGAGTTATGGACTCTCTTTAAACTTTATCTTTTTACTTCTTTAATTATTCTTAAACTTTTCAAAATGATGCTGGTCATGGTGACAGTGGAAGCTTTTCACTGTATTTTACTGTTTTTTTTCCACTGTAAAATACACATGACAATAAAAAAAAACATTCATTCCTTCATTCATTCACTCCTGTCCTCTGCTCTATGAAGCACTTTTTCTTGTCATGTTCCGCTCCTGACATCTTTTCTCTGGCTCCCTCACATGCTTAAAATCTGTTCATCTTTTACTATCTTCCACTTCTGAGCAAAAATCCCTGACCTAAAATGTTAGCACTTGTTCTCTGGGCAGACATGCTGAATTTTTTCCAGCAGGTTTTCATTGTGGCATTATCTCACAGCCCAGCAACAGCGTAGTGATTGGCTCTACGCTGTACCAATCTTTACTTTTCCCAATCAACTGGCCTGTACGGATTCTCTCCCACAACTAAAAAAGGTCTGACAATAGAAATCCTAGGTTTCACAAGACAATTTTCAAACAACCATTCACTCAGTTTTGGAGGAAAACTGTTCAACAGCAGAGGGGATCAAGACTACTGAAGCATTTCTTCTGATGTCAAGGCCAAATTTAACAATTTACTGCTCATCTAAATGCAATAGGCCTTGCAATTATGACAGTCTCAAATGTATCTCACTCCATATGCCTTACTTTTGTTGCACACTGATGAGAGGTCTTGACTTTGAAAGCATTATTCATTTCTTCCCTACCCTATTCTAAACTGGAGGAAATAGTTCACAACTTTAAGACTGAAAACATCCCTGTCACGAACCAGTGTTTGGCAGCATGGAGAAAGGTACTGTTTTGTCAAAAAGAACATTCATTCAAAAATTTCCCAAGAGAAAACCCACCCCACAGATTCCCCATCCCACTCCCTGCCAAGATCCTCATCTTCCTCCCAACTCCAAGCTTGAAAATGCCCCTCAATCTTCTTCTACTCTGTTACATCCTTTCCAGCAACTCTTAAATTCTACTCGTCATCTTCCATGTCTTGTTTTGCAGTTTGGTAGCAAAACATCTTGGATAAATTCAAGCCAAGTGCCTTGTTATGTTTCATCATGTGAAAAGGGCTATCGAAATCCAAGCAGCTGCTATCCTTGCTTCATTTACTTAAATGAACAGACCTCTGCAGGAAATGCAGCAGCTTCTGGTAGACATCCTGGCCCTGGGAGACTGGGCATCTTTTTTTTTTACAGCAAGCAAACTGGCCTTAGGATGTTTTGTAAAGGAAAAATATTACTGCAACCACCCTGTGTGGCCATGGATTGCTTGGCTAAGCTCTGAAGCCCTCCCAAGTTGATTTTATATAATCCGTCACGAGATAGTGGCCTTATTCTAGTCATCAGTAAGGAGTGAATTTTTCCAAAAACAGAAAGCTTGCTCATCACGAGTCATAGAGCTGAGGTGATGGCCAAAGCAAGCTGAGGCGATGGCCAAAGCAAGCTGAGGCAAGATGTGGAAGTACCATTTTGTTATACAGACTTGTAACAGTTTGGAATACACTCCCCAAAAGTCACTTACAAAAGGGTCTGGGCTAATCATTGAAGTTAAAAGATTTGCTGGCTTCTGACACAAATCTTTCAAGTCATGGATTGTAGGAGGATTTGGACAGCCTCCTTTCAAGTGCTGCTACACATGTGTCATCATCTGCTGTTGGAATACAGTTGGCTGGAGCTCCTCAAATTCATTTTGCTCAGGATCTTTCCAACATTTCACATCTCGCAGACTGGGTGCCATGATACTTTTGGCACTGGAAGTGGAGAGCTTTGACCCATTCTAGTTCTTGTTGGATAATCCCTTCCTCGGGACGGGCAACCTCACTGAAGTGTAATTTTGCAAGGGTACATGCTGACAAGCTGTTTCTATGGGTGCAGGATGCTGTGATACCGCAGTAGTGGTCACTTCCCTGGTTCTGGGACAGAACGTCTCAAGTGAAGTCCACCTGCCCCAGAGGTGTTTCAGAACATGTCCAAACAGTTTGATTAAACTAACAAGAGCTTGACAGGGTGAAGGATGGAATTTGACACAGTGGGAGTGGTTAAAGCCCACATCACTTGGTGATTTAGCTCAGAAATGGCTAATGATGAGATGTCTACATGTTTCTGGGAAGAGTTCTGCTTCTGCGAGCTATTGGCCAGACAAAGACCAGCACCCCTCCTGTCCTATCAATGACAAAAGCAGCAGCGACCACACAGGAGGGCCTGGGTGAAGTGTATAAAATTATGAGGGGCATAGATAGGGTGGATAAGAAGAAATGTTTCCCAACTACAGGGATAAGTAAACAGGGCACAGATTCAAGGCGAAATGCCAGAGGTTTAAAGGGGTTTTCAGGAAGAATTTTTCTTATCCATAGGATAGACAGTATCCGGAATGCAGTGCCTGACAGAGGCAAGAACCATCACAACGGTTGAGATGAATTTAGTTGAACACTTGAAGCAACTAAGTTCACAAAGCTACGGGCCAAGTGCTGGAAACTGGGATAAATAGATTGGCATTTGATGTCTGCCATGGACACGATGGGCAAAGGGCCTCTTTCTGTGCCTTAAAGCTCTATGACTCATTGCTCTGACTGCGGGTAGTTCAAACAACAAACAGATCACAAGACAAGGAAAGGGATTTCCCCAGGTCCCTGAGTGCAGTCTGTGAAACCAACACTGGGAAGGCAGGGGAACACGTAGGAGCAGGCAATGGCACGTGGGAAGGGGCTTCACTGGGCAGAGGTCCAGAAGGAGGGACACACCTGCCCCAAAGCGCACACAGAACAAGCCCACTAGGATGTTTGCAACTGGTAAATAGTTGATCAATCCCTGTTTCTCTTTTCTCAAAGCCCTAACCGTGAATGAGCAAATCACAACCGTCAATCGCAACATATTGAAACAAGGGGGAGGTCAAAGCCAATTCTGTGCAGCAGGGGTAAGAAAGCAGGAGTCTGAACTGGAAATAGTGCAATATGTCTCTGGAATGAATGGGCCAACTGAGGAGACTGCGCAATGGGTCACAAGAAACAATATGTCAGAGTCGAGTCAAGCACATGGAATTTCAGGAACGAATGGGCAAGGGTCAGGTACAGTACATCTAGAAATTATTTTTGTTTTCTGACTATTGGCTCATGGGAAATGGGTATTGCCAGCAGCATTACTAATAGGTCTGAAGCCGGGTGGCTCACTAAACCATTTCAGAGTGCCGTTAACAGTCAACTGGAGTCCAGACTCCATCATTCCAAGTCCCACATCAGCGAGACCAGGTGAGAAGAACAGGCTTCCGTCTTTTGGTGGGTCTTTTATGGCAATCGACAGTGTTTCCATGATCACCTTCACTTTTAATACTTGATGTTTGAATTCAAATGTCGCCATCTGCCATGGAGGGATTTGAATCCATGTCCCAGAATATTAGTGTTTGGCATTCTGGATGACCATTTCAGTGACTTTACCACAACAGCACCATCTCCCCTAAAATATTCTGTGATATAAATATATGAGTGACACTGCTATTTTGTCGAGTGTCACTGTGACCGAAGCAGAGGGCCAGTAGTTTATAAGACTAGAGTTTACAGGAAAAGAGACCCTGCAACCCATCCAATTGCCAAGCTAAGTATCGGTCGTGAGAATCCCACAGACAGTACAAAACCCAGTTGAGGAGAACAGATTGAGTTCCCACCAACATCTGTCAGTTCAGTCTGTCACTCTCAAACTTATTTTAAAAGGGCACAGCATTATTTCACCAGCAGTGCATTAAAATTTCAAAATATTATTGGCATTTGTTTCCAAAATAATAGCACAATAAACAGATATTGAAATGTGAAGAATGAGCTTCATTTCAGAATATATAAGACAATTTGAATTAAGTTGAGAAATCTTTAAAGTGTCAAATTGTGTTGAAAGATTTGGCATGTTATTAATCACCTCAAGTATGAAATTACAGCTGAATCTTGCAAGGACAGCTCCAATGGGTTGTGTGCTTGTTTCTTAAAGAACTGTGGGGGCGAGCTGCTGTCAACAGCACAGACAACAGCTATACAGGTCTTGAGCGTGGGCTATTTAAATACTTCTGTTCCAGTATTATTAACTGTTCCAAACATCAGGAGCCTTTCACACCTATAGCATGCAAACTCACAAAGATAACCACTCAATTTGCAACATTCCCAATCACAGGAAATATTTTATTTATGAAAAACGTGGTTAAATAGCCCTTTATTTTAATGGTGATCTTCAGTTAATTTGGCTACAGTACTGTTACTTGCAGACATGCATTTGTCTCGAGTCCAAGCACTCTTTCTCCTAAGGAAGATCACGATGGCCACTGCACAGGTTACATACCTGTGTCGCACATGCAAAATGGAACTGAATTAGCTTTATTGTTGCATGTACTCACACCAGTACGGTGAGCAGTTAACAGGTTGCCACTTCCAGTGCCATCTTAGGTACAAAGATACCTCGGTATAGAATCTTGGTACGAAGCAGAAAAATGAAGAAAACCAAATTAAGAAGTTCACCATTACAGTCCTTCTGACTAACAAGTAGAAAAACAAAGAAACACAGGTCAACACCACAGTCCCTAAGCGCCCGGCCACAGTGGGCTCCATTTTGCCCACACCCGCTGCCAGCCGCCTCGGGGTGCTTGCTCCCGCTCTTGCCACCAGCACTTCAAGTCGCAGTGTGTTTCCCCATATTTGAATAAAGTTTTGATGTTGTTGACGGCCTATCTAGTATTATGGACAGTTTGGACTGTTTACTTAAGAAAGGACATAACTGAATTAGAAGCAACTCAGCGAAGGATCACTCAACTGAGCCCTGGAACAAGGGAACGAACTTAACAGGAAAGGTTGGAAAGATTAACCCTGCATCTTTTCGAGTGCAGAACAAGTGACCCCCCCGAAATATATAAAATTCTGAGGGGACTTGACAGGGTGGGTAAAAAAAGACAGATTTTGAAAACAAATGGTTTCCTATTTAAGACAGAGAATGAGAAAGGTTCTCTGATGGTCATGATTCTGAAGAATCAACTTGCCCAGTGAGCAGTGGAGTCAGGGTCGCTAAATATCTTAAAAGCAAAAATAGCCCGTTTCTTGACTAACATGGGAGTGAAAGGGTCTGGGAGTAGAGACAGGAATGTGGAGTTGATGCCACAATGACAGCAGTAATGATCTGATCACAAGCCAGAAGAGGTATTATATTTTTAACAAAGGGGAGATTAAAACTCTCGAGAAAATGCACTAATCACTACCCTCTGTTGAGAAAATCTTGCCCAGCAACACAATCTTCCATTCACAAAAGAGGAAAATGGAACAGAAGAAAACAGATCATCAATCAGTCTCCTTTCACAGATACAAACACTGTGTTCTTGACACAATAACTACCCAGATTAATAAAATCCAGCCCAGTTATAGGCAGTACCAACATGAAGTAACCTGCATGCCAGTTTTCAGGTGCAAACCTAGCACTGATTTTGCATCCCCTTTCGATGTGCTTTTTCCCAAACACAACACGTGGGGTACGCGCCTCTGAATTGGGACGAGTTCTAATGTTACAGTGAACTGGAAATAAATTACAATTTCTAAAGGAAAAGGGTGACAACTTTCTTTCAGTGAGATTGTAAGACGGAGACTTTGATGTGGTTGCGTGGTGCACTCTTCTCTGTGAATTAACTTGTCTTTTTAACTACGTGAATGTGCCAGCATTCATGTTACAGCAAGCAAGGCTGTTCCGAGTGAGTCACACTGTCCAGATTCAAGCTCTGCCTCTGAAGTGAATCTGCCAATTATGAGAAAATAGAAGCCATTTCCTCAGGCCCTGGTGCCACGCTGTTGAAAAGGATGCGGCTGTGCCCTCCCTCTGTGCGGAAGGTACAGCAATGCGAAAAATTCCCTCACGAGAAGCAGGCTCTGAAATGGCCACGTTTCCTTGACAACACAACTTGCTCATTATTTGTTCATATCTCTCCTCCTGCCTCAGAGCTGGGGATCATTTTGTGCACTGCAATCCAAATAATTCTGGCCTGATTTATTTCAATTGCTGTTTATGTACGGCAGGAACTGTCAGCACACAGAAACTGTGTATGCACTGTGAAGGAGAATCCGAGTGCATAAAAGCTGCAGCTTGAGAAAATACGCACCAATGTTTTATCAGCGGTGGTATTCAAAACTTCTTCTATAGTCTCTGAAAATTCATGCCTGTTAAGCCCAGACTGTATTGTAGTTCACCTGAACACCTTCCTGCCCTCAAGCCATTCCAACTCTCCATGGAGTTCTAATTTGAGACTGGCTTTTCTAAACATAACTGCAAGAATGGATTTACTCAGGAACGCTTCAGACATTACTTTAGTTCTCCCAGCAGTCCACCATCTTGCCTGTGGTGCACTTCCTCTGACATTTCCTGTCCAAGTTGCAGTGTCATGACCTGCTCCAGGACCTATCAACCTAAGCGAAGTGAGAACTTGGAATCAGAAGGTTATCAATTTCTTTTCACTAATACACCAAATGAAGGAGTGCTGCATTCCTGAAGGTGCCATCCTTCTGATCAGGCCTTGCCTGCCCTTTTAGGTGAATGGACAAACATCCCAAGGCACGATCTGAATCACAAAAGCAGAGTTCTTCTCAAATACTGCGACCAATATTTTTGCCTCAAATAATATTACAAAATTATCTTCTTTTCTCCTTCCTGACTGTTTACAGGAGTTCACATTGTGGAAATTCCTACATTACAGCCAATAAATTACCATTAGGACACAATCAGTGTTGCAAAGTGCTGTTGGACACAGGTAGGCAAAAGGTGTGCTGTTTAAATGCTGGTAATTCTCTGTTCCTTTCTCTCCTACCACCACACACACACACACACACACACACACACACACACACACACACACACACCAAGCTCTGTCATTAGTTTGAACCTGGATGCCTGCAGCTTATACCTGCTCATGGATTGACCCCTACTTGGTTGAATCCCAAGAATGCTGCACTTCTTCCACATGCCATCTCTGTGTCAGCTTGAACATTAATGAGTAGATTCCCATCCGCTTGGCATTGCAACCATTCACAACAATGGTGAGCACCCAGAACAACTGTGAGAACCCAACCAGATCTCTGCCCTTATGGTAAGGCAGCAGATCTCTTCCTCTTCATTTGTTGCATCCTGCTCCTTAAACCAAGCTTTCCTGACAAGAAGCTAACTTACATGTCTATACACAGCCATCTGCCAGACTTGTAACTGAATTTTGTCACTTCTCATCGAATCATGAAACTATTCAGTGTGAACAGATTTCACGCTCCTGCCTCATTACTCACCAATATTGGAGTGTTTCAACAACCGACAAATTCGAGCTTCCCTCTCTAACTTCTGGTGGTCTGCAAGAGAACAGAGATAAATAAATCAACAGAGAATTGGAGTGCAGGAAGTTTGCATTTCTGAAAACATCAGCAACAGTGCTAAACTAACTGTAAATTTGTTTGCTTTTGACGGCAAAAGAAATAGTTGAAAAATGCTTGCAAATACTTAAGCTGCTCAGAGAAATACTAAGGAAGAAACAGGGCTATTAAAAGAAAAGCAAAAAATGCATTCGTAAACAGATGAAAGAAAGAATTTTTTAAAAAACCACATGCCACGTTATTTTTAGTCCAACAAAACCCAACTTCTCTCTTTAGGTTGCTATTTTATTCTGGAACTTGTTCGGACTACTGCCACCCAAAATAGGAGCTAACCTTTTGGCTCTTGAGCCTATTGTGTTTTTTTTTGACATTTTCTCTTTTCAAATTCCTCACACTTGACTGTGCAAGTTGCAAGAGTGAAGCACATCACTGTGGGTCGTGGCACATGGTGGGCTAAGGATGGCAGATATCCATCCATAAGGAAGATCTGTGAACCAGATCGTTATTACCCAATTCCATGGTGGCTATCATGGTTGTCACCCCTCAAAGTGGCTTCATTTTCCTCACTTAAGAATTGAATGTAACTTCCACCTTGAAGCTGCTGTGGTGGAACTTGAACCCAAGTCTTTAACCTGGGCCCTGTGAATTCCAGCTCCAGTGAGAAGGCCACTATGCCACCAGCTGCCATCCAAAGATGTGTAGATTAGGTGGATTGGCTCAGCTGAATTACTCTGTAGTGTCCATGGATGTGTACGCTCTGTAGATTAGCCATGTTAAATGTGGGTTACGGGAGTAGGGCAGTGAGGGTGGGTCTGGGTGGGATGCTCAGAGTCAGTGCAGACTCAATAGGCCAAATGGCTTCTCTCTGCAAAGTCGGGATTCTATAATCTTCCCCAATCTCAACTGAAATGTGACCATCTTGCAGTCAGCATTCAGTTGATCAAATTTGTCATTACCCCATTTAAACCATCTTTCTTCATATCTCAGTGAAAGCACCTTGGGCCGCATCTCCATCTTAAAGATTTAAGATCTCCATCTTAAAGTACAAATGCAAGTTAAGACTCAATCGATCAGTGAGGCTAAATTGGCTGAACAGTCTCTTTTGTGCTTCATGTCTCTGAGAGAGGAACTGAGTGAATGAAAAGAGGGTGCACTCAAATTACATAATGCTCAATAAACAGAAGATTCAGGGCGCACTGTTAGCAAATATTTAATCATTCAGAAGATTGTGTGAAATAAAAATCAAGTCCAAATCATGAAAACTGCAGCTTTAAGCAGTATGCTTCGTGATGCAGACAGTTAAAACAAATCCTCTGCACAGAATTCATGTTGCTCCCACATTGATTAGTGATTTGACAGTCTAACAGTGATTAGATTTCAGCAGTTCTGTACTGGCTGCGCAGCATTTCACAACCTCCAGTAGTGAAAGGTACTACTTAAATCTAAGTCTGCTTCTTTTCACTGTTTCGACACTATTCAAACAGACAGTTCAACTCACACATGAAACATGTATTCTGAGAAACAGGGGTCTGTTCAAGTTGTGTTCTGGGATTTTGCAATCAGTACATAGGTCCAAACCTGTTGTGGGAGAATCTGCGACAACGTCGAGTTGAAGTTTCAGGCCTCGAGCTTTACTTCAGCACCAAACGTTCTGTTGAAGGTCACATACTAAATATCAATCCTGTTTCCCTCTCCACAGGTGCTGCCGTGTCTGTTCAGTGTTTCAAAACATTTTTTGTTTTTATTTCAGATTTCCAACAGCTGCAGCACTTTGCATTTCTATTAGTGTATAACTCAGCACTGGGTCTCTTCCAGCAGTGCTACCTTGAGTGCACTATTCTTCTCTCTGATAGGATTTTGTTTAGACTGCTTTACCCTCCCTAACCTTATTGCATTGTGCTGTTTTTGATTACTTATCAAAGCAAATTCTTGCCCTGCTTAGCAAATGGCTCCAGCTCTCATGAATTCACTTGGATTCAAAGTGAAATTTCACCTTCACTTTGGAGCATACCATTATAACTGTCTCTTAAATATTCAACATTCCTTGAACTGCTGTTCTCACCAAGTGACACAAAGGCAGAGATGTGAAACATTGTCTGTTTCTCCCTCCATAGATGTGGTCTGTTGTGCCAAATATTTTGTTTTTTTTTGAAATTACACGCTTCCAACATCTGCAATCTTTTGATTTTGTCCGAATCCCTTTTGTGAAGGTTTTGTTTACAATCAGGCTTCAAACGGATCTCTTTAATGTGG
The DNA here is from genome assembly GCF_021869965.1 of Rhincodon typus. Classification (NCBI taxonomy): domain Eukaryota; kingdom Metazoa; phylum Chordata; class Chondrichthyes; order Orectolobiformes; family Rhincodontidae; genus Rhincodon; species Rhincodon typus. The sequence continues at coordinate 6,503,134 of NC_063371.1, forward strand.
GCCAGCATGGGCTCTTGTGGTGCAGTGGTAATTTCCAGACCTCTGAACCAGGAAGCCCAAGTAGAAGTCCCACCTGCAGTGTGTAATAACCTTTCTGAATAGGCTGGTTAGAAAATATATCGAAAAGAAATGGTGGTACAGTCCTGAAAAAGTGCTACATGATTGGAAGGAAGGCACCTATCAAACCAGCCCCCATCAGAGAAATAGACAAGGTGGGCAGTAGTTATAGATATGAAGGAGGTTCGAGAAATAAGGAGCAGTAAAAACATGCTGATGCTAATGTTTCACTGCTGTACTAAGGGAGTACTGCAGCGGCAGAGGTGCCAGCTTTCAGGTGAGATGTTTAACAGAGGACCCCATGGACCTGAGCAACTAGCTGTCCAGTCCCATAAATCTGACAAATCAAAAGTCATTTACTGGTTGCAAAATGCTTCCAGGTATCCTGAATTCACAACTTAAAAAGGTCAACAAGTTTCTTCCAATTTTAGCTTCATGCTCGCTGATCCGATCTTCGAACCTCATAGGACAGTGCTGTGAGAAGCCTTTTCAATTGTTTGCAAGGGTTTTATGATACATAGCTTTTAATTTAACACGCAGTTTCACAATGTTATGCAGCCCTGCATGATAACAATCAATTCTGTGGCAAATGTTGCAATGTTAAAAAATGTGAATGTTTTCCACATGAAACTATCCACATCTTTTTTACGTCAGTGAATCTTGTGATGATGCCAACTTAAACATTGTGAAATCAGCTCACTGTATTTTCTTGATGCGAGTCCCAAAAGGATGCCACAAATATGCATTAAAATGGCTTCAGTGGCCCAGCTTCTTGTTTGAATGATGTTATTCTGTAGTTACAGGAGATCAGCTGATGAGGGTCATGACAGCCTGATGTGCCTGCACTTAAGATTACTTACGGATATCATTATTCCAGCCTGTACCCTCAATCTTTCATTACAAACAAAAACATCCCGACTCCGATGGAGGGTCTTAGTTCTAGGTTGACCAAGCAACACTTTGGAAAATACCCAAGGAGTGAAAGGTACTCATAGTTCAAGAGTTCGTGAGCTAGTAGATTGAAATCAGAAATTGCAGTACGTTGAGAAAGTGAAGCCATGGCCTAAGGGTAAGCAAGGTAAGTACAAAGGAGAAAGGAATAGCAGATGATGCAGATTGGTTCAGAAAAGAAAGGTTTACAAGATTGATTCCTGCAGCAGCAGATATATGACAAAACAGTGGATCGATTTGGTCCATATTTACTGGAGTTAAGAAGAGTGGAGGGTGAGGATATTTGGGGAAGGGGGAAGGGGTATGGTGCATGTCTTATAGAAACCTATAAAAATCCAACAGGCCCAGACAGGCGAAATACAGGAAGGATGCTCCTGCTAACTGGGGAATCCAGAACCAGGGGTCACCCTTAAAAGATACAGAGTGAGCAATGCAGGTCTGAGATGAGGAGAAATTTCTTCATACAGAGAGTCGTGAGCCTGTGGAATTCTTTGCCACAGAACGTGATCGAAGCCAAAACATTACATGTCTCAAGAAGGAATTGGTGGGGGGGGGGCGCACAGTGGCTAGGGCAGTATGGGGTCTCAGTGGGCAGCACTGTTGCCTCATGGCGTCAGGAACCCAGGTTCACGTCCAGCTTTGGGTGGCTGTCTGTGTGCAGTCAGCACATTGTCCCTGTATCTGCATGGATTTTTCGTTGGGTGCCCTGGTTTCGTCCCACAGTCCAAAGATGTGCACGTTACCTGATTTGGCCATGCTAAATTGCTCATAGTGTCAAGGCATGTGCAGGTTATGGGGCTTAGCCATTGTCAATGCAGGGTTACAGAGGTACGGTTGGTCTGGGTGGGATAGTCTTTGCAGGGTCACTGGATGGGCTGAATGGCCTTTTTTCACACTGAAGGATTCTATGAATTAGAAATAGTTCTTAGGGCTAAAGGTATAAAAGGGTACAATACTTTAAACAGCAAACATTTTAGTAACCAACACCTATGGTACCAGATAGCCCAAGAACTGCCAATGCTGGAGTCTGAGATAACAAGGGGTGATGCTGGAGGAACACAGCAGATCAGGCAGCAGGAAAGCTGACGTTTCGGGTCGGGACCCTTCTTCAGAAATTTCAACTGAACTTTGAGACACCAACAAACCTCAAAAAAATCTCTGTAAGAACACCAACGCACCTCCTGAAATCAACATACAATCACTCAGTACAGATAGTTCTCCTATAACACGACATTTGTGTTCTTGTGTGACCTTGTGAAATAGAAAGTCACGTTGTCGGGAAATCGCTTTACTGTACAGTAGAAAGTTCACGTTATCCAAACAGTGTCACAGCCAATTTGCATTAACGAAACACACTTTACAGCGGAAATACCTCTGAGGATTAGAAACGTAATGCAGGGGGGTATCCACATCACTATTATTCTTTATTTACAGCACAAATACTTGGACATTATGGTAGATCGCTACATTTGACCTATGTAATTTTTGCTAGTTTATCAAGACTGCTGGTTAAAACAAAGGTTGCTGTACGTTAAAGGACGAAAGTGGGAACAAGATTCAGAGTTAGAAGATCAGCCATGATCATGCTAATGGGCCAAATGGCCTCCTCCTGCTCTCAATTTCTATGTTTCTAAAAGGGCAGGAGGAGGCTCATGTGCAGATTAAAAAATACCAAAGGCTGCCAGGCTGAATGGCATTTCACTGCTGTACATTATGTATAATTATCTATAATTTCTGATGAAGGGTCTAGGCCCGAAACGTCAGCTTTCCTGATCCTATGATGCTGCTTGGCCTGCTGTGTTCACCCAGCTCTACACCTGGTTATCTCAGATTCTCCAGCATCTGCAGTTCCTACTATCTCAAGAGATGTTTCTATTGTCTTTTAGAAGAGGACAGTTCTTTTCCGTGTCCTGGGCTGTTACCATCCTTCAAAAAGCATGACAAACAGTTTCAGCTATTCACTGTTGATAGAACGTTCCACATACAAACTGGCCACTGTGTTTTCCTGCATCACAACAGTGGTTACCATTCACAACCACTAAATTTTGGGAAATACAAAAAAACTAATTAGGAGGACTTGGCCATTGACACCCGCTTCCAAAGCTTGCTCTACTGTTCTCTGTGATCATGTCTCATTTGACAGTGACCTCAACCCACATTCCCACCTGTCCCTAATAACCTTTGAATCCCTTGCTCAGTACAAGTATACCTCTGCCTTCAACATGCTGCATGACCCTTCCTCCACTGCTCAATGGCCAGAACAGCTCTACAGATACTAAACCCTCAGTGTAAAACAAGTCATTGCAATCGCCATCTTGAATGAAAGACCCCCTTATTTTTGAAAATCAAATCACTCAAGGATCTCATTTCAGTGGAAATTTTCACTTCTTCGTCTTCTGATGTGCCTGATTCATGTTGCAAAAAGGGACAACAGGCTTTGAATGATCACAATTTACATCCAATATTTGCAAGGGAGTTCTGGTTTAACCCTTGTGAATGCTCTGAATGCCTCAACTCTACCATGCTAACAAGACTGGAAGAGGAGCACCTAGACACACTTGTCTAAAAACCATCAACTTGGCATTCTACTCCAATTTCTTCCATGCTGTCGACACTATCTAGCCTTTAAACCATACTCAACTGCAAGTCAGCTCGGAAACGTGGAAGGAACAAATGCAAAATCAAGGATAACATCCAATTCTTTGCAAATCCTACCCAACCAAAAAGACTGAATTTGAGGTCATTATTTTAGTTTGGTGGAATTTGAATGAATTCTTAAATCTTATGGAACAAAAACAGAAAATAATAGTATTTGTATTTTCAGAACAAAATGTGAGTGACGTCACGTGCATCTGGATTTAATCCCTTTACTTCCTTGTATGTTCGTTGAACCAAAAGTATTTAAATGTTCAGAGATAGCAAGAACTGTAGATGCTGGAGTCAGAGACAACACAGTTCGGAGCTGGAGGAGCACAGCAGTACAGGCAGCATCAGAGGAGCAGGAAAGCTAACGTTTCAGAAAAACCAAAGAAAGGTCCCAACCCGAAACGTCAATTTTCCTGCTCCTCTGATGCTACCTATAGCCTGCTGAGCTCCTCCAGCTCCACACTGTATGTAAATGTTATTTATCCCATGTTCTGACTCTTGAGAAGCCACTGTCTCAAAGTTCTCCTTTTCAAGGGACGAGCACAAAGACAAGAGAAAAAAAAATGCATTACTGAACAGCCCGGATTCCTCTTCAACGTGAACGTGTGACTAAATGACAGTAAACAGACTCTTACAACAGAAAAGATGAGACATGAGAAAATATGAGGCTTTCCACAATGTGAACTGCTTTGCCACGAGACTAGAACTAGGAGACACAATTTATAAGCTATCCACATCCGCCCAGATAAGAAGAATTTATTTCGTTCCAAATGTTGCAAGAGTTTGGAACTCATCTCCCCAAACAGCAGAGTTTGCACAGCCAGTGAATATTTTTATAGGTGGCAGGAGTAGCATTCTTGACTAACAAGGGAGTCTTAAGTTATACGGTTTGGTGAATACACAATCTGATCAGATATGATCTGCTTGAGTGACAGTGTAGCATTGAGAAACCAAACTGCCTTCTCCTGCTCCTATTCATATGACCAGATGAACAGCTGAGATTCAACTGGCTGCATCCTGACCAACTTGTTTTCAATGTTGGCCCACAGGGCAGACTCAGAGGAAAGTGGGGCCTGTCGTTTTCCTCCAACTTACTGTTGAAAAAAGTAAACCTCAGGTGGAGACAAAAAAAAACTGCAGACGCTGGAATCCAAGGTAGACAAACAGGAGACTGGAAGAACACAGCAAGTCAGGCAGCATCTGCAGGAGAGGAGCAGTCAGTGTTTCAGGTATTATCCTTTTTCAGGACTGGATATCGGGGTAGAGGGAGCTGCAGAAAAGGAGTTGGGGGGGGGAAGGCGGAATGGTGGTGACAGGTGGACACTGGTTGTAGGTAAGATCCGGTTGGTCGACAGGATGGATGAATCCGGTTGGTGGCTGGAAGGGAGGTTCAGAAGGTAGAATGGAAGGGAGGAGGTGGGGCTGGAAGGGGAGCCAGGGGATGGGTGGCAAGGTTATTTGAAATTGGAGAACTCAATGTTGAGTCCTCCGGGCTGTAGAGTCCCCAGGCGGAAGGTAAGGTGTTGTTCTTCAAATCTGCGTTGCAACTCGCTGCGATGCTGGAGGAGGCCAAGAAGGAACATGTTGGAGGGGGAGTGGGGCAGGGAGTTGAGATGGGCGATAACCGAGAAGTTAGGTTGGCCGTTACGGGCCAGGCGAAGATGCTCAGCAAAACGGTTACCTAGTCTACGTTTTGTCTCACTGACGTAGAGAAGACCACATCAGGAGCAAGGATGCAATAGACTAGGTTGGAGGAGATGCAGGTGAAACTGTGTTGCACACAGCAGTACTGTTTCGGGCTCTGAATGGAGGTGAGGGAGGTGGTGTGTGGGCAGGTGTTGCATCTTTTAGAGTAAACCTCCCAATTTCCTGGTGGTGGCAAGAGGCAAGGCTAAGTGAAATGAAGCAATTCCAATTTTTATTCATTATCTGTTGGAGGCGAGATGGGAGTATTCCAGCACTCATATGTAAATGAGGCTAGACAGACCACGTGCTGACACATAGCTCACTTCCAGACAAATAGGCACCTTGCACTAAAAATTAGTCATTATTCAGAAAAATGCGCAAATAAAAACACATACTAACCTCCACTTTATGAACATCACACTTCCACCAAAGTGAAATAGATTACTCATTCTACAACTGTTGCTGTCTAACACTGGGCTTCAGATTTACACAAACAAACAGTCCCCCATTCAGCAGTCAGTGATCATGTGACTGACCCACGCTTAGCTCGAACACATACAAATTCCAGTCCTGCCCTGAACCGTTTTCTGGTGGTCCCTGACTAGCGACGAACATGGTTTCTTATGTGTCAGTGTCAGACCAAGTAGCACACCTGCCCAATAAGCCAAAAAGAATGTGCTGAGTTTCCTCTGTAATATGCCTCTTAAGTAGACTAACGTCAACAATTTATGCTTGTTTAGCAAAATCTCAAATGATCTTGATTCAATCATCAAAAATCTTCCAAGTTGCCCTGCCACCATAAACAAAATCTTTTGGAATACAGTTAAGATGATCAGCACAAAACTGCAGATGTTAAACTCTGCCTTATCTCACCCCACAATCACCATTTCATCGGATGCTTTAATACGGTTTTCTCGATTAATCTGAGACGGTCAATGCAATTAATCCTGCGTGCTGAGCACTGATGAGTTTCAGCTGTTAAATCCACCATAGATCTGTCGAACACTTTCGTCCATATTTTGGCCTGCAAACTTTCTCATCAATAGGGCTGACATCCTCTCAATTTCAGAAAAACTTGCTCTTCAAACATCAAACAAAAATAAAACACTTGCATCTGTAAAAGAGCTTTATCATAAACAATATTGTGAACTGACAAAATTTGACTCTCAGCCATGAGGAAGGTGTAAGGGTCTAGACAGCTTGAGGCAACATTATGAAGGAGAAAATGCCTATCGTCCATGCATTGGTCAGCATTCCCCATCACGCTCACCAACTTTGAGCCCTAATCCTGGGAATACTGGGTTGATGCAATTTTGGTCTTTTGCACGTGTGCTTTTAAATGCACTTACTGACAGCATTGTTTTCAACTGCCTGGGGCTGTAGCTCTGGAACTCCCTCCTTGTCTAAATTTCTCCTTTATAAAGGTGCTACTTAAAATTCACCTTCTTCTCTCCGCTTCTGTGTCTCAGTGTCACACTTAGTTTGGAACATGGTTGTACACCTTGGGAACATCGGACGATATGAATGGGAGTACATTAATATAATTTGTTGATGTTGTGATAAGACACTACTTAAGTACGAATCGAGGAAGGTATTAAACTGGCAGCATATGCGAATTACTGCAATTCTCAGCATGTCATGAGCATCAGCTATAGTACATGCTTTCAAAGTGCTATAAGTGAACAGATGTCGGTGAGCACTGCAGAATCCACTCTCTGGATCTTGGTTAAGGTACTTGTTGATTTACTGCACCAGTGAGGGGTGTAGCTTGGATTATCCAATGATCCAAGACATTGTCACTCTGTGTCAGAGGGACAAGACAAGATAATGACGGGGCAAAGAGCAACGTGATATCTGCAACCAGACTGGAGAAGTCCAACAGAGATGTACAGGTCACAGACCCTGAACCAGTGACTCCAAAGATGAAGGGATTTCGTTTTTGATCACTTCTCTTTCAGATTTCATGCTCTCCTCGATGAAGGTTTCCCGCAGGACATGTTAGTCAGAACTATTTTTAAATTTCCTGAGAGTCGCTGGTGCAGCAACATCAGGCGAAGTGGAGGAGAGGCAGCAACATGTAAAATCACTTCAACAGCTACCGGGAAACCATCCAGGTCTCAGTTTCAGACTGTGCGTGCAGCCTTTTAGGAGCAGCTTCCCAGATCAGTGTTGCTGATGGCTTCCATTGCCAGTCCTGAACGGCAAGGCCCTCAGGTGGGGGCTAGCTAGGTACAGTCATCTCCTGAGAGTGGGCTCTCAGCTCAATGAGGACGGTTGGGCTAGAACTGTTGACAGAAGGAGATGCAGACTGGCACCAGAAAGAGTCATGAGGCTCACATTGCACCTGAACTTACATATGAACAATGCTCCTGCTCAAACGGTCATGGAAGGGTCAATCCCACACAACAAGTAGCTCAGCTTACCCTCACAGGCATCACCAAGCTTTCTGGGGATTGTTGCCAATTTGTTACTTTGGTTGAGGATACATGCAAGAGAGGACAAGCAGGAAAAGACAACGAGAGCTAATGAGAAAAAACCAAAAAGGGCAGACTTTCCGCTGGAAAGCTCGACAAGTGGCATGTTAGCTCACTGCAAGACCAGACTCCCGCAGCGTCAACTCATCAAGCTTCGTAACAACTGAAAGAACACAGCCGGAATTTCATTTCAAGCAGGATTTAATTAACCTTCACAGACTGGATGTCAACAACACTCCATCAAATCATGCACAACATGAAAGATTCACAGAGGTTTTCGGGGATGAATGATGTCACAAAAACCATCCCAAACAGCACCAAGTCGACCTATTTACTGGAACCTTTCAATCGAGTTAAATGTTAATGCCTTTATTTGATTATCATTTGCATTGAGGTTGAGAACAAAGCTTGTGATGGACAAAATTGTACCTGCGGCGCCCAATTACTCAACTGATCCAGAGAGTCAACGTACAGCCGTGAGAACGTGCCTGCACAAGCACATTGTTCAGATTTGCACGGACCCCGTCCAACAATTCTGAACCTCTTGGTTTCTTTGGATCAACTCATAGTTCACTTGATTCTCTCAACAGATAAGTACACATATGCGTGCCACAATCCCCATCTGTTTAAACTCTTCAAAATACACAAATACAGTCAACTGAGGGCATTCCTCCAAACTGATAAATAAAAAACCACCATTCTTGCAAGATTTACAAGAAACTGCAGTGGGAATATAACTGATGGTGCTGGATAGTCCAAGAAATCTGTGGCCCGCCAAATCTGGCCTCACGAACAGAGCTGGGTTTTGGTATTCCAACACTGACGGCCATGCCTTCGGTTACCTCCAGTCTCTCAACCTCTCCACTTTCAAGACTTTCCTTCAAACCCACACCATTGACTGGGCTTTTGGCTGCATTATGTCAACTTTTGATTCACAGTAAGAAAACAATAAACAGGAAGAGGAGACGGCCATTCAGTCCATCAAGCAGGGTGGCATGGTGGTTAGCACTGCTGCCTCACTGCACCAGGGACACAAGTTCGATTCCAGCCTTGGGCGACTATCTGTGGTGCTTGTACATTGTCCCCGTATCTGTGTGGGTTTCCTCCGGGTGCTCCGGTTCCCACCTACAGTCCAAAGACGTGCAGGTTTGGTGGATCAGCCACAGTAAAAACAGTGCCGTATTGACCTGTGATGTGCAGGTTAGATGGGTTAAGCATGCTAAAAGCCCCACGTGGGGCTGGGGTGGGGGAGTGTGCCTGGTTGGGATGCTCTTACATGTTTCAATAAGATCACCTTTTATTCTTCTTAACTGCAATGAATATAGGCCCTGATAAAGAATTGAGTGCCCTGGATCAAAGGACGCCTCAAACACGTTGTGCAAGCTCTTGTTCCCTGGATTCTGTAGCCCTTACCTCACCTACCCAATAATGAACAGTTTGTTGCTGTGGTGCTGCAGAAACTCTGGCACCAGAGTGCATATGGTCAAGAATCACAGTTCCACACGCTTGAGTCCCTCTCAAGAATTCTACCAGCTGACATCCTCTTTACTCCCATGGAACTGAGGTTAAAATAAAGCATTAATGCTTGCTGTTTTCTTTTGAAATGCATAATCCTCTGCAACAGGAAACCAAATTATCAGGTAAACAAATGAAGCAGAAGAAGAAAAGTTCAGCTGGCAGATGATTAAGATGATCCATTAAACAACCAGGAATCTTTAAAACAAGCCAGGATGAAAATTACTTAGCTGCAATTTTAACCAGGCCTGCCAAGACAGTAAAAATGCAAAATAACGGCCCAAGTTACGTTGACAATTCGGTGAACAGAAAATGTGATTTACTTCCAGAATAGGAGTCTGCTCGTCTAAAAGAAATTGTGCCCAACTGTACTTTTTAAGGGACAGCTACGAAACACAACTTAAAAACACAATAATCGCTTGTTAGTTCAGGCAGTGGTGTTTTTTGGGAGCTGCGTAAAGGAAAGGCAACTGATGTAGAGACACATGCCCTTGATTTGACAGAATTTGCCATCAAATTAAAACTGCTCTTTCTGGACAATGATCAATTATTCCATTCAAACCAATGAAACTTGTCAGGTTAGAAATGTGACAGTTCAGAAGTCACATTCAGAACAGGTCATTACATCCCGAACAGAGAGCATTCGTATGCAAAACAGGCTTGCGCAAATGGCAGAAGACAAGATGAGCAACAGTCTCCCCAGTTTCAGTATCAGTTGGATTTCCGAAAGACTTACAAAAAGCAGAGCTGCGAAGATTACATGATCAGAAAATATGTGACTTGCTCAGTGAGCCCTTACCCCACCGGATGGACTCAATTGGTTGGCACAATGTAAGAGCTGGGCTGGAAGAATCAGAAGGCAAACCCCTCCTCCCCGCCAACCCACCTCTAGCCTCAGCTTAAAAAGCAACCCCAAGCCAGGGTCGTACATAGGACAAATATCCAGAGATGGATGCTGGGGAAGAGAGTTTGCCAGCGGTGACTGTTATCTCATTCTACGGATAAAGGAAATACAAGTAAAAGCATCATGCATTGCCCAATATCGTCAGACATTAAGAAGGGAGTGTGAGGCCAGTGCTATGTAATTTGGCTGTATTAGGAAAAGGCAAGCAAGTTCAGCTCCCACAAAGGACATCTGGTGAAGAAGTTGGGTTTTCATAACAAACGCAACAACTTCCATGATCCTTTACTTCAGATGCCAAATGGTCATTCATAATAACATGCCTCTGCAGCGTTTGAAAGTTCAACTTCTGGCTTGAACATCCAGTACCGTAACCGCTCAGCCACCAGGTCTAGCACGCAGATTGAAACTGCACTTGCGTGCACGTTGGCCAAAAAGGAAAATGAGAGTTGAACAGAACTGCAATGTTTCACACAGAAACCGATGACCCACAGACCCACACACCCGCACGCGCGCACACACACACACACACACCCCCTCTCAGACTCAAACACACACACGCACACTCACAGCTATGACCAATACACCAGGACACCTGAGGGTGTCAGATTCACCAAGGCACAGGTCATTTTCAGGCCTTGCAAAACAACAAGAGATTAGGCAGATTGCAGCCCTTCTGAGCCTTGCTGCTTTGTGAAATTTTTCAAACTGCCCACTTCGAATGAGGAACTCTGCTCACTGATCGCTATTTGTCACAAAACAGATTAAGACCACAGGAAATCCCAATGTTATCAGTCAGAAAACATCACGTTTCGAAGTCAAAATAAACGAGGCCCTGCAAGAGGGAGCATCCTTTATCTGTGCTGACTCTTCACTGCAGTAAACTGAAATACTGCTCTGCTCTTGGACCAGAATTGTATTCTTGACTCCACGTGAAATTTTTATCCACTTTTCTATCCCGCGATCCAACTGCCTGGGCCTCGACCACTACCATGCCAAAGTCATTCATTCATTCATTATGACAACCAGTGGATAGAGAAATAGATACACTGCAGAGAATACAATATTCGCACAGCAATAAGACATGAAATGACATGAACAATTCCAGGTGCATGCACTAAGAACAGGGAGTATGAATCATAGATTGTGCAGTCAAGAGAGAAAGGAATCAATGCGATAGACAAGGGAGAACAAAGGAAGGCAGGAAGAGGAGAGGAAATGCAGAGGGTGGGTGGTGGCAAGAGTCAGTGTGGGATGTAGGAATGGAAATATAAGAAGGAAAAGTGAAGGCCAACAAGAAGGAGAGGCCATTAAGTGCTGATTTAGAATTGGAACATGAGGCACTGTGTGGTTAGCTGAAGAATGCTTCACTACATCACAGATCGCATTGCAAACTTTGAGCTGTCCATATTTCCAACTTGCTCGATATTCGGTTTACATTGCAGAAATAGCACTGACAGCAGTAGTTAAAGCAGCACAACCATGAACCAGTTCACTGCCTGATACCCAGCCTGACTGGCTTATGGATATCAATACTGTGTGCAGCAATCCAATACTGTCAAGCCTGTCAAACAGTTTGCTCCCCATGATAATCAGGTTAAAAATAAACTCTTGGGAAATGTCTGATTATATTCTGATTGCTAAAAATATCCCTGCACTATCCAGGTTACAGACACTTTTACTGTGCACTGTACAATTCCAAACAATGTGGCACATTCTCACTCCAAAGACAAGGCTCTGAAATAGCAGTGTAAAAAAAATGGCAGACTGCTAATATGTTGGTATCAAGGATGCTGTATTGGAAGCTTGCTCATTGGAACAGCAGCTTACCCATGCACTGGGTACAAAACAAACTGTGAATCGCTGACAAGATGCAGGATGGGAAAACTAAGAACTAAAACTCAGCATACAACTGACTACAATCAGCTCAAGCATACAAATCTGATGATGCTGACGATAGAACTAGCAACTTTGGCCTGGTGAGTCGAATTTGTCCTGTCAGTCACACCAGACTGCAAAACAATGGCTCAAACTCCGGGGAAGTAGGGCAGGAGTGTCACTGCAAAATCAGGGATCCTGCCTTTCAGATGATGCATTCATGCCCTTGCAGGGTGAGGAAGTTCATCAGTCTGGGGACCTTACTCTTCAACTCTGCCCCAGAATATTGTTGTAAAAAATCCATATGCACATAATCAGGTTTGGGCAGACTGAACTGTGTGAAGCCCAAAGTTCATCGTGAGATCGGCCAGTGAGTGAAGATGAGAATAAATTTCAGTGAATTTCTACGGAGCCGAAGAAGAGGGAGCAGCATTTGTAATTGAGGCAAAAGGGGAGAGTTGGGATGGAGCTGGCAATGTTCCTATCCCAGTATATCAGATTTAGGCTGGAGGTCGATTCCCTGTTAAACGGTGATCCCTGATCATGTGGTTTATGCTATCAAATCCAGTTCTTATGCATTACTACCAGTAATGTTATAAATACACAGACACACACATGCATGTATCACATGCTCACATTGTCCCCTTTCCAGATTTTTCATCCTCCTCACCATCACAAATACCAGACAGTAAGAGGTCAGTCGCTTTTGTATCCCGGACCGTGTGCAGCTGTCCTGCATGAAACACATGGAGGAAGCATCACAAAGGTACAGCTGCACTGCATGAGGCAGCATTGGACCTCATGGTAAGACCAAGTCCATGCTGCATTGTGGGCAGTGGCTGTTCTCAACAACAACTGCCTAGCAGAGCAGCAACCTACTGCTGCACCTGCCAGATTATCCAAGTTAAAAAAACCTCACACTGACTCAAAACCCTTGGCTCCTCACCTCGGTTCATGACCAAGTTTTCATTTGCACATCGTCCAGCAATTGTTGCAGCACAGCTTCAGCAGACTGCGAGATCCAAATATGTCCCAAATTGATTGTGACTGTAAAAACAGGCAATTGCCTTTTCAGTTATTTTCTTGGACTGCTCAACAAGCTCCTGTACAGGAAAGCGGCAAGTCAACTTTAGAGCATCTTTTGCAATCTTCGGTCATTCCAAACTGTCTTGCGAAAAAGCACGTCCTTTTAGGCTTGGAAACCACAGTCCCAGCCGACAGACACACCTACATCGAGTCATGCCACTCACATCCACATTTTAGAATGATTACTCACAAACCCAATCTCAATTTGTCCAAAATCAATGTTACATGGTCCAGGACAGAGAGGTGGGAATCAGCAATTTCTGAAGCAATGAGAGGAGGTAAAATCTAAATATTCAACTCCAACTTAACCAACCATGGTCAAGTGACTGTTCAAGAACTTTTACACCTCAGTATACACACAATGTCATAGTTACTGTCAATTTTGTTCACAAAGTGTACTCCCAGACACAAACTACTTGTTTGCACCTAATAACATGATTACCAGTCACAAAGCGGGAAGGTTTTAGCTTCACAATGCCAAGAGATGTTACACACAACACTCCAATTATCAAAAAGCATGCCACTCAGTGCAATTCAATAAATATATTTCAAGTCATGTCCAGCGCTGCTGTACCAACAATCCTTGAACTTGGGACAGGAACAGAGACTTCAACAAGCATCAAGCATAATCATCTGTTGTTTTTATCTTGAACCTTATCTCTTTGCAAACACTGGTTCCCACTGGGTTTATCACTATCTAAAGCTACACACCAGCTCTCAAAACACACACAGCTAGAAGATTTTGTTCACCCAATTCTAAAGTATGGTAATTCTCAGCTCTGTCTTAAACACTTCAATTTGATCTTTTGAAGGTCTTGACTCCAAGCTGAAGGTCAGTTCAAAGAGCCTTGCTGGTCCCAGTGGCCATTTAAACCAGCAATTCTTGGAGATTGTTCACCTTCCAGAGTTTCATGCAGACCACAACAAGAAATAATGACAGTGCCACAGATTTCGGGCAGCACAGTAGCTCAGCGGTTAGCAATGCTGCCTCACAGCGCCAGGGTCCTAGGTTCAATTCCACCCTCAGGCGACTGGCTATATGGAGTTTGCGCATTCTCACCACATTTGCGTGGGTTTCCTCTGGGTGCTCCGGTTCCCTCCCACAGTCCTAAGATGTGCAGGTTAGCATGGATGGCCATGCAAAATTGTCCATAGTGTCCAGGGATGTGCAGGTTAGGTGTGTTAGCCATGGGAAATGCAGGGATAGGGTGGTGGGTGGGTTTGGGTAGGATACTCTTCGGAGGGTCAGCGTGGGCTCGATGTGCTGAATAGCCTGCTTCCACACTGTAGGGATTCTATGATTCTAGGTGGTGGAAAGGAGGAACAGAATATTTTTGCCGCAGAATTCAACAGCTTCTTCAATTGCAAAGGAGTTAAAGGCTATTCAGAGTAGCCAGGAAAGTGGGTTGACGTCCAAATCAATTCAGGCATGATCTGAACAAATGGCAGAGCTGGCTGAGGAGGCCAAATAACTGACTCCTCTTTCTCGAATGTGAAATGTAACATATCTGACTCCTCAGGGTGACTTCCTACCCTGGCACTCGAAACTCTGACAGCCTGTAAATATGAAACAGGCTGCAGTTAGCAGGAATAAAAACCAAGGTTAAACTCATTTCTACATCTCCACCGAGAACAGGAAAGGTGGTGAAGGGGAATCAGAACAGAGCATCAAGATACAGTTCAGAATGCTCCCTTCTGTTCACATGTAGCTTGAGGGAGTGGGGTGAAGAGGGTTAACAATGCAGAGACAGGCCTCCGTCACGACCGTGGAGTTGATTGTCTATTTGCTGTCCTCTCGATTACAGCCAGCCTGAGGGCTATGTGGAGAAGGGAACTGACAGGTTAAAGCTTCATTTAAAAAAAAGCCCTCCCCAAAACATAAACTCAATAAATACAGGAGGTGGAAACTGAGCATGCTTGCTCATGCAAACAGAGATTCTGACTTTTGCTGGTCAGACTCCAAATTATAATTTCCCAGCTAACTTATTTTGTTTTCAATCACAATATGATTAAACAGTGTCATTAAGGGCAGAAAACATATGCTAAACAGTGACTGTGGAGGGTGTTGCAACTATTCTCTCCAGTGATGTGGGTGGAGAGGTTGAATTAAAAGAAATGGTAGGCAGCAGGACAAGACAAGTAAAGAGCAGTGCTGTCTAGCATGAGCTGCAAGTGGGTGGGGACTGGGGTGAACAGACAGCCTCTGCTAACTGATTCATAGCTAATTTTAGTGAGCAGAGTGTCCCCACAACCAATCTGACTTGAGGCTGCAAGTTTCTAAGCTGAGCTCAGCAGCACACTGTACACACGCACACCCTCTCCGATGCTGAACCAACCCACAGTGAATGGATCAATCCTGCACTGCAATGTGCCGCATTGGCATAACCCATACTGCAAGCTCACTGCGGCTGTACTGTCAAGCAATTGTGGTAGAATTCTCTCCTTCCATCAGCTCATGATCACAAAGACACAGATTTTAACATCACAGATGCTGAACTGATAATTATTCCTGGTTTCTCATTCCCCTTCCTACTCAGCTGATGTTTCAAAAGCATTTTCTTTCTTTTAAATTACTTGCCATTTGTCTTGCTATTTCTTCCCCTTTATACAGTTAAGTCCATACAGAAAGCAAGCAGAGCGAGGACTTCTAGCTGTAGACCAAGAGAATCAAATTTTCAGCAGTAACTCTAACCCCAAATTCTGACCACAACACACCATGTTTTTTCTGGGTTGGGAGTGAAATACAGGCTGCAGCGTTTCAAACTGGATTGCCCAAAAAGGTCACTTCAACACTCAGTCAACAATGAGTTGGCCAGAACACAGTTAACGGAAGGAACAGCATGTAGACTAAAAGGTATCTCAAGTAACACGACAACATACAGTTTGGAGAGCTGACAGCCTTTTATAAACACAAGTGGGAGACGATGGAGGATAAACCTTCCTCATTCTGGATGCCATTCAGTCACGTGACTTTACATTCTGTGTACTGACCTCTCACAGATTATGAAAATATGTTGCCACTGTCTGTCAGAGGTTATGACCATGTATTAATCTCACAAAGACATCGCAGTGGAGCAATGCAAGGGAACAGTGATGGCCATTCAGCCCATCATATTTCTATGTTCTCTCCAGTCAATCCAGTCATGAGCTATGCTACACTTGGTGAATCAAAAGCGACATGACGTGGAGTTTGGAAGGGGTGTCTGAGTTCTATAGACTGATAGCACAGTCTGGATGAGTGCAACACACGCTCAAGAAGCTCAACAGCATCTTAGTCTAAGCATTCTGCTCCATTAGCACTCCATTCACAACATTAAATATTCACTCCCTTCACTGCTTGTACATGATACATTGCAACAAGTTATCCAGATCTGTTCCAGAGAGCCGCCCAAAGCCACAGCCTCATCTTGATGTCTGTTCCTTCATTATCCTGGAAATTTCTTATGAACATCACTGTCCACGTACCTCAGTTCAAGGAGCAGCTCACCACCACCTTGTCAAGGGCCAACAGACATGGGAAACAAATGCTGACCTTGCTAACAATGCCTATATCCCACAAATGAAAAAAAAAGAGAATTAAATGAAGATTAAATGCTTGATTTCAGACCTGAGCTGGGAAGGGAGCTTTATGTGGTAGTCGTGGGGGAATTACAATCTTTGACCACGTCTGGTCTTTCTTCGGAAATACTCTGTATGAATCTTTGGAAAGGACTGTGTCTGCATTACCTGGGATGCCTTACAGGGGGAATAACAATACCAGTGCAGCAAAATAAAAGCCATGAGTTTATCTGAAGAAACTACTTACTCCTACATTCACTGAACTTTAACGATGTCTAATTTTCAAAACACAGGTAGTTTAAAGGTAGCACTGCTTCAGACATAGAATAGGTAGCCTGGTTGCTCAGTCTACGATTTAAAAAGAGAGATCTGGTCAACACACAAGGTTGACAAATGTTATTTAATATATAAAAAAATCTTTCATTTGCTTCAAGAGGACCTGAAACAGGAGAACTACTAAGTTTTAATCTCGACACATAGGTGTTTTCAATGGA
Source organism: Rhincodon typus (assembly GCF_021869965.1). Classification (NCBI taxonomy): domain Eukaryota; kingdom Metazoa; phylum Chordata; class Chondrichthyes; order Orectolobiformes; family Rhincodontidae; genus Rhincodon; species Rhincodon typus. The sequence continues at coordinate 6,520,380 of NC_063371.1, forward strand.
ACCAACATCATACAGTCATAGAGATATACAGCATGGAAACAGACCCTTCCATGCAACTCGTCCACGCCAACCAGATATCCTAAATTAATCTCGTCCCATTTGTCAACATTAGGCCCATATCCCCCTGAGCCCTTCCTATTCATGTACCCATCCAGATGCCTTTTAAATGTTGGAATTATGCCAGCCTCCAAAACTTCCTCTGGCAGCTCATTCCAAACATCCACCACTCGCTGTGTGAAAAAATTGCCCCCTTAGGTTCCTTTTAAATCTTTCCCCTCTCACATAAACCCACTCCCTCTAGTTTTGGACTCCCCTACCCTGGGCAGAAGACCTTGTGTATTCACCCTATCCAGACCCCTCATGATTTTATAAACCTCTACAACGTCATCCCTCAGCCTCCGATGTTCCAGGGAAAACATCCCCAGCCTATTCAGCCTCTCCCAATATCTCAAACCCTCCAACCCTGGCAACATCCTTGTAAATCTTTGCTGAACATTTTCATGTTTCACAACATCCTTGCTGTAAGGACACCAGAATTGCAGGCAGTATTCCAATACTGCCATTAAATCTCTAAGTCAGTCTTGCCCTGACTTGTCTGATCAAAATGAAACACCTCATATTTATCTAAACTCCATCCACCGTTCCTGAACCCACCAGCCCAGTTGATCAAGATCCTGTTGTACTCTGAGATCGTGGTAATCACTGTCCACTACAGTACCAATTCTGATGTCATCTGCAAACTTACTAACAATGCCTCCTATATTCTCATCCAAAGTGTTTATATAAATGATCAACAACAGCAGATCCAGCACCAATCCTTATGGCACACCACTGGTCACAGGCCTGAAGTCTGACCAACAACCTTCCTCACCCTCTGTCTCCTACTGTCAAGGCAATTTTGTATCCAAGTGGCTAACCTTCCCTCGATTCCATGTTATCTAACCTTACTAACTAGTCTACCACGAGGAACCTTGTTGAAGGCCTTGCTAACGTCACTTGCTTCATTGAAGGACATACAGACAACGTCTACTGCTCTGCCTTCATCAATCTTCTTTATCCCCTCTTCCAAAAACTCATTCAAGCTTGTGAGCCATGATTTCCCAGATACAAAGTTATAATGACTACCTCTAATCAGTCCTTGCCTTTTGAAATATGTGAAGATCCTGTCTCTCAGAATGCCCTCCAACAACTTACCCACCACTGAAGTCAGGCTCACCGGCCTGTAGTTCCCTGGCTTTTCCTTGCAGCCTTTCTTAAATAATGGCACAACATTAGCTACTCTCCAGTCTTGTGGCACCTCACCCCTGGCTGCCGAAGATACAGCTATCTGCGTTAGGGACACTGTAATTTCTTCCTCTGCTTCCCACCTTGTCCTGGGATACACTTGATCAAGTCCTGCAGATTTATCTACCTTTATGCATTGTAAGACCTCTAGCACCTCCTCTTCTGTAATGGAGATTCTTTTAAAGACATCACTATTTATTTCCCCCAGGTGGCTTGCTTTCATGTCTTTCTCCACGGTAAATACTGACACGAAATAGTGTTCAGGACCTTACCCATTTCCTGTGGTTCCAAACATACATGGCCTCATTGATCTTAAAGGGGCCCTTCTCTCCCTAGTTACTCTCTTTGCCCTTAATATGCCTGTAGAATCCCTGGGGATTCTCCTTAACCTTATCTGCCAAAGTTCATGTCCCCTTTTTGCTCTCCTGATTTCCCTCATAAGTTTACTCCTACACCCATTGTACTCCTCAAGAGATTCACTTGATCCCGATTGTCTATACATGACATATGCCTCTGTCTTTTTCTTGACCAGAGCCTCAATACCTCTAGTTATCCAACGCTCTCTACTCGTGCCATCCTTGCCCTTCACACTATCAGGAACATTCTGTCCCTGAACTCTCGTTATCCTCCTTTTGAAAGCCTCCCACTTGCCAGGCGTCCCTTTACCTGCAAAAGGCTTTCCCCAATCTCATGGACATCCAGAGAGTTACAAGTTTTTCTGGCAATGGTGTAAGGTAAGATGGATATAGGATTTAACATGATGGACATGACAGGGCTGGGACAGATAACTAAGGAAATGTGATTGGTAACTCTCACACTGAAAGATCGATCCAAAAGCTCATGAAGCTCACACTTAGTCCAAATAATGAGATCCAGCCCTTAGTTTCTCATGTTTCTTCTGATGAGAAAGAAACACCATCAGGACAACCAACTTACTATACAGTCTCAACATCCAGATTCCCTTCTGGATTCAACAATGAAAACCTTCAAAACCTGGTTTCGAATCATCACAGTTTTAAATAGACTGAGCTTTCAGTTGAGTTCTTCAAGTAGCAAATGCAAGAACAATTGCAACAAATGTTGGAAGAGTTTCTTTTTTAAAAGGAGGCTCCTAAAGTCATGCACATAGTGCTAATTTGGAGTCAACACTTAATACCATTGTCATATAAAACTTGGCTGACCACAGATCAAGTACCAGATGACTAAAGGATAGCTCATGAGGTTCCTTGCTCAACAAGTGCAGCAGGGATAGGCCAGGAAATGGCAGACCACTTGCATTTTTAAATAGTGAGGAAGATGGTCTCAGGTTGTAATCTGGCATTGATCAGCTGGTACACTGGGCAGAGCAGGGGCAGATAGTGTTTAACCTCACTACAGCATAGGAGGTTGAAGGGTGACCTTGTAGAGGTTTATAAAATCATGAGGGGTATAGATAAGGTGAATGGCAGGTGTCTTTTCCCTAGGGTGAGAACTTCCAGAGGAAGTGGTGGATGTGGCTACAGTTGCAACCTTTAAAAGACATTTAGTCAAGTACGTGAATAAGAAATGTTTGGTGAGACATGGGCCAAGCACAGGCAGGTGGGACTCGTTTAGTTTGGGATTATGGTCAGCAGACAGTTGGACAGGTCTATCCCTGTGCTCTATGACTTGACGGGATGCACTTTGGAAGAAGAAACAAGATGAGGGATTATTTAATGAATAGCAGGACACTGGGTAGCTCAGAGGAACACAGGGATCTTGCAGTAATTATTCACAGATCCCTGAAGGAGGCAGAGCATGTGAATAGGATAGTTAAGGTAGCATAGGGGATACTTCGTCTTTAAAGTCGTGGCATCGACTGTAAGAGTAAAGAGGTAATTTCTGAGTTGTCCAGAAACTGGATTAGGCCACAGCTGAGGAACTGTGCGCACTTCTGGTCACCTCACTGCAAGAAGGATGTGGTAGCACTAACATGGTACAGAGGAAATCCACCAGGATGCTGCCTCGGGTGGAACAACTGAGCTGTTAGGACAGACCAGATAGGCTTGGACTGGTTTCTTTAGAGCAGAGAAGGCTGAGGTGGGACACGATTGAGGTTTATAAGATTATGAGGGGTATGGATATGGTGAGTAGGGAGCAGCTGTTGAGGGGTCCATCTCACGGGGACATACTTTAAGGGACAAGAGTCAGAGGGAATTTGAGGAAAGAACTTTTTCACTCAAGAGGGTGGTGGTAATCTGGAATGCACGGGCTGTGAAGGTAGTGGGCGCCAGAAAACTTAATGCCTTCAAAAAATATTTGGACGAGCATTTGAAATATCAGATCATTCAAGGATGTTGGACAAGTGCAGAACATAGGGGTCAGTGGTAGTTTTTGTCAGTGCAAACTCGATGGGCCAAAGACCATTTTCTGTGCAGTCTGACTCTATGACTTAGTTTGATGTCAGTGGAAGGGAAACTGTTGGAACAGATCCTGAAGGACAGGATTAAACAACGCTTGGAAAGAGAGGGATTGATCGGGGATAGTCAGCACAGATTTGTTAGAGGGAGGTCCTTTCTGACTCATTTAGTTGAGGTTTTTGGCAAAGGTGACTGAATATATTGATGAGGATAGTGCAGCCAAGGTGGTTTACACAGATTTCAATAAGGTATTTGACAAGGTCCCACAAGTCCAAGTGCTAAGACCCCCTGGGATCTAAAAGCCAGTTAGCAAACTGGACCCAAAAGTGGCTTACAAATAGGAGGCAGAGTGTGATGACAGAGGATTGTTTTTGTGGTTGGAAGCCTGTGACCAGCAGTGTACCACTGAGACTGATGCTGGTACCCTTACTGTTTATTACGTACTTAACAATTTGGGTGTGCATGTATAAAATTTGATTTGAAAGTTGGCAGATTACACAAAAATTGGAGGCGCTTTTGACAGTGAGGAGGATAGTTTGAGGCTACAGTCTGATACTGATCAGCTGGTAAATTGGGCAGAGCAATGGAAGATGGAGTTTAATCCTGAGAAGTGTGAGGTGATGCATTTTGGGACGTTTAAGGAGAGAACGATATACACGATGAGGTAGGGAGTACTGAGGAACAATGGGACCCTGGAGCACAAGTCCAGAGGTGCTCGAAAGTGCCAATGCAGGAGGATAGGGTGATGACAAAGGCTTACTTCACCTCAGGAGGAATGTCTGACTTCATTAGCCAGGAGCAAAATACAGGAGCAAAGACATCTTGTTAAAACTTAATAAAACATTGGTGAAGCCACAGATGGACGAGTGAATGTAGTTTTGTTTACTATGCTATCGGACGGACGGGAATGCACTGGGCGCAGATGAGAATAGCCAGGATGATGCCTGGGATGGGAAGTCTCAGTTACGAGGACAGACAATATCGGCTGAGTTTGTTTTCCTTGGAGCAGAGGAGGCTGAGGGAGGATCGGATCGAGGGATACAAAACTCTGAATGGCACAGACAGGGGACATTGTGAGAATCTGTTCCCCACGGCAGATGTGTCTAAGACCAGAGGGCCAAAGTTTAAGCTGAGGACTAAACAAAGCCAAGAGCCCCAGGAAAGATTTAAAGTGCCACCTCCAACCTGCTTTCAGACTTGGTCTTTATGTCTGGCTTTCAGGAAAAAGGCATTCACAGAACACAAGCCTCAAGGTTGCTGCTTCAGCAATTGGGTAATACCCAACAATAACGGGTCACAGTGTATTCTGGATCATCAAAGGAAAAGCACAAAGAAGGGATTATTCTGATATAATGACTGAGATGCACTGAGTGCAGAACTTTTCTCACGTCCCACTGCTCCTCAGGTTCCAACATGAATTTAACTGTTGCACCTGGTTCCCGAACATGGCCAATTGTACGCTCTCTCTGTATTAGCCTTCAAATTTCACAAATCCATCAAACAGGTTTCTTCAACGAAAAGTACTTCTTACTCTAAAACAAAACAGATTCAGTCAAAACGCAATTCACACACTTGGTTTGTAAAAGGAAATACGAAAGTCTCTTCCTTGATTCAACTCAAAATGCACATACAGACTTAAGGTCAAGGCAAAAGAACAGATTCCTCGCTTCACAGTTTCACTTATGGCCAAGGAGTTTCAGTTTGTGAAACCGAAAAGGGATCAAGTGTGGATAAAGCTGTTGGTCTGACAACGGAAAGGCACATGTCACTAAACATGAAGATCGTTGACAATACAGCTTGCTCGGGAAAACGTGTCAAGGATTCCTCCAGATGCACTTCAGGGAGGTTCACCAAGATTCAGACTGCACCAGGGGTCCAGTGACCACAATGGACTCACAATAAATATGTTTTTCCAAAGCACAGGAGCTGAGCAGGAAAGCTCTTCTCCTTTCCCAGGCTGGTAACTAACTAAAAAATCTGAAACGGCAACCTGACAGTCATAAGCCGAGGAAGAGGTCCACAGTAAATACACAGTAGTATTATGATATTTGACTTTCAAGAAATGGCTTGTTCAAACAATGTTCCACTGCCTTTGCACTGACCTCTTTTAAATACAACTAATCCAGGTATCCACAACTCAAATCCAAGTTGAAAAACATTATTAAACGTAAAGCCGCTCATAACACATGACGTGAAGAGCGAGAACAACCGCATCATTAAAACAGGAAATCACTGAACTGGAAGAAGCTAAGGGTGGGCCGTGAACCTATATCGTTTTCTCAACCTGCAAACTGTGGAAGAACAAACTGAAATAAACCAAGAACTAATATCATTGATCCAACAGGACTGTACGTCAAAGAAAAACTTCTGCAGACGCATCAGAAGCAAAATGGAAAGCTGGAAATTCAAGCATAGCTTAGTCAGAAAGGAGCATTCACTATGTTGGCAAGAGTCATTCGTTAAGACTGCATTTTCACAAATTGCATTCCGTATTTTTCCAAACCGTGAACACAGATAGCTCAGGAATCAACGTCAGATTCTCGCTGGCTATGTTCAGTTGAAAAGGCAAATGGTTCAATTTTATTGCATCCTGAGAAAATTAGCTAGTTTTTGCCTATGAATCTAAAATGAGCTCTGAAATGTCAATCCTGCTTTTCCAGGGGTACAGGGACAGAAAGTTTGAGAGGGCACGAGAGAGGAGAAGGTAGACGCGGCTGAGAACAAAGAATAGTTGATGCTACAAGCCAGAAAGGAAAGACAGTGGGATTTATTACAATGAGGGAGATATAAAAGACAGTGGGAAGGCAAGATAAAGAGAATGAGGGGAGGAGGGGAACAGCAGTGAAGGGGAAGAGACAGAACATCTAAGACAACTGTGGTGCAGACAAGGAGAGGCAGATGGCATTCCATAAAACCTTAAGAAGTCAGAACTGGAGTCGTCCGTCTGGCGCCTTGAGCCTGCTTTGCCATTCAGTAGGATCATAGCCGATCCAAAATTGCTTACATCCAATTTGCTGCCCTTTACCTATAACTTGAATTCCCCGATTGATCAAGAATCTATCTTCAGAAAGGTAGAAAGCTGGTGAAGCTGTACAACTTAAAGGGAGAGGCTAGCTACTCTACTTTGTGTACACATTTTGTTTTAAGTGCAATATCAAGAAAATTATCATGAATATTCTTAAACCCTGGACATGGGAAGAACACACGTAAAACAGCAATACACAATCAACTTGACTTTCTGACTCCTCTCAAAACATCCAAACTGGTTAACTTCCCATCATTGTACAATCATGTCCCAACTTCCAACCATGAGGAAAGGAATGTCAGGCAAAGACTTGCTCCTTCACCCTTCTATTCCACTGCAGCATGGGTCCTTCAACTATGGCATCAAGAAAACTGAGCAAGTGACCATTCATGTCCCATGTTAAAGCAATTCATTGTAAAACAGTCCAGAGAGAGACAGACACAGACAGGGAGAAATGAGATGGCAGGCTCTTATAACACAGTAAGATCTCACAAACCTGAAGGTAATAATGACCAGATAATCTGTTTTCAATCATGTCTATCAGGAATAAATGTTTATAGGACATGGGTTATCAGTAGTTTTTCTTGAATATAGTTATTGGAATCTTTAACTTCCACCTTAATGACAGACAAGGCTTTGATTTAATGCCCATTGTAAAACAAATAAATTGAACTAATAAATTTGGTGCAGATTTTTAAATTGCACTTTTGTTCAGATGAATACTGCTTAAAAGCAGACACCTTTGAAAAGTAAAATGCCACTTTGTGTGTTCAGTATCAAATGAACCAGCCATCAAAAGACAAGGAATTAATACATCCCAAAACATGAGCTTGCTGACCAGCAATCCATACAGCTCCAAACAGGCCAGTTTAACCAGTTGCAATTGCATTTTTAAAACAGGACCAAGACAGTCACTGACTGAAAAATAAAATTATTTTGCGGACTGACACATATTTTGCGCATATTAATCCATGAACATGAAATATGGAGATTGTGGTCACAGTAGCAAGATTCCTATGCAACTGAGTTGAAAGAACCGACAGCTGGAGACGAGACAGCGAGCAGCCAAGGAGAGGAAGAGCCAGAAGCTTCTGAATTTAAGTGAATGCAAACAGGCACAATCCAGAGGTTTATGTTGTAGTCAGAAGGCCTCTGGATTTAAACTGCACTCCAGAAACCAGAGTACAATGACGAGGCCAACATTTCCACTGTACTAATGAAGGAATGCTACATTGTTGGAGATGTCGTCGTTCAACCAGATGCAAAGCTATGCTCACATCGAGCCTCCAAATGGATGGTACAGATGTCAATTCACAAACCTGAATAAAAGCAGTGCGGCTCTGGGGTTACTGACAGTGTCCTGGCCTTTACTACTTCTTCAAAACAAAACATGAAATAAAAATTTGACCAGTTTAATAATCTTGCAAAAGGATGCTGTGCAGAAATTGGATGTGGTACAGACAAAAAGCACAATTCACTTCAAAAACAAAGTGTTGGGCTGTTTTTGTTCTTCAGGTATTTTACTTTGATTATTCTTTCAATGGATGTGGACATCTTTGGCCTTTGTTGCCCATCCTTACTGGCCCTTCAGCTGACTGGTTTGATAAACAACTTTAAAAGGCAATTAAAAGACAACCACATTGCAGTGGGTCTGGAGTCACATGGAGGCCAGGCCAAGGAAGGATGGCAGATTTCCTTTATAAAGGACATTGGTGAACCAGAATTTTTACAACAATCACAGTCACCATTACTTGCTTTATTTTTCAGATTTACAAAATGAATTTGCAGTTTACCAGCAGCTGTGGTGGGATCTGAACCAATAAACCTCAAGTGTGGACCTCTGGATTACCAGTCCACTGACATTTTCACTTTGTAAATGAATCCTGCTCATAGGCAAAGGCATCTGAACACACAACTTCTTTGGCAGCTCACTCCAGTGGGAAATGTGCCTGCATTTCGATGCTGTAGCAACGCAGTTCACTACAGACACGTGGCTATCTCTCCACTGGCTGCACTGCAAAGTGGAAATTAGCTTGGTTGCCAGATATCAGCAGGATCATAAAATATGGTTCGACATTCTCCAAAAAGAGAGAAATTGGTTGAGTAATATCACGATAGGTTGACTAACATAGCAACCGGGCATTGGCTCTGCTCAATTCGCCCACAACTCTGTCAAAGGCAACAGTTCAGACAACAGCTCCCCCACCAGACATCAGCCTGTTCGCCCAATTATGAAGGTGGACACATGCGTTCTACTTTCACAAAACTCGTGGAAAACTAAGAGAATTTGTCACCAACTTTTACACTACTCAATGATTTTTAAATGACAAGATTATCACAACTCTCCTTCAAAAATCACTGAAAGCGAAGCGTTCTGTTCTTCTCCACTGATGCTCCTTCACTGTTACAAAAAAAAACACCAGTGTGACACCAAATAATTGTGCTTTATGGAAAGAACCCAGAGCAATTTTACTCCTTATCTGATCTCCCTGTCACTCCTGAATGCAGAAGGTAAGGTAATACTTTGGTTCCGAATAAACTAACGGCATCTCTTTGCTGGCACCGTGCTCCCTTCTGCGTTCACAGCATGGACAGTGAATATGTGCACAAATTAATTAGAAATGAAAAGGCAGCTATTTTCAGGTTTTACAAATCAGCAGCTGTTATGCAAATGTCTCAGCCCCATTTAAGAAATGACCATCTTGCCAAGGCAGTTACATTTCTGATCGGTGACTAAATTATTATGTCTGTCACGCACGCAGATGAAATTCATTTATCATTCGGACAACATGAAGGAGAAAAGCTCCCATCCCTTCCTTCCTCCTGATCTTCTGCATTTCCACCAAAGATAAGCAGTCATGAATCAGGACCCCTTGAAGTACTCCAGCAAAGATTGCAGTCACCCTAGTTGCTCGATCAGGAGAGAGAATGAAGATTCCATCTTCCTGTGTTGAGAAGTGGTACATCCTCAATGATATGTCAACACAAACACAGATTCTCCCACTTGAACATGTTGGTGAATAAGTAGGCTTTGCATAAAGCAAAGGTGCAGAAGCTTGCAGAAAAGGATAATAAGGAGCAGTAGCCAAGTCTTTGAAAGCATGGAAAATACTAAGACGATAATCTTCAACCCAGATCGCGTGAGCGATTTTAATTCACTTGCTCATGAACTAAGACCTTTCAAACACATGGGAATTCTTGTGAGGAAAGGGAATCTAAACATAAACACTGAAGAAACTAAATTGTGAGTCACAGAAAAAAATAGAAATTGTGTGAGACCTCGGTCAAAGATTGTAACGTTAACGAAGCTAAAAGACGCACTGTTAACTAATATGAAGACCTGTAGCGAATTCCATTCTGCGACTTGTTTTACAGGGCTTCTGAAAGTTGATATCAAAAATGACCTTTGAAAGTATAAAATGGTCATGAGCAACAACGCGACCAACACAGCAGAACAGTGAAAGCTTCACAAGACTTAGACGTACCTTACCCAATCTGGAAGCAGAAAAATACCAGTTTTATTGCCCGTACAAAAATCTTGTAAAATCAGCTATTAGTTACAGTGGGGCTCACTCAAACAACTGCATTTTTAAACAGATTTTGTCTGGCTTGGGAAGGCTTCTGAAATGCTGCAGTTCACAGCATTTCTTCCTTTGCAATCACAGAATGTCAAAGGTAAATTCATTGTGACTAATGCTGAACGAAAACATTTTCAATTTTCTCCTGCTGACAAATTAGCCCTTTCTTTGGAGACGGGCTCTAAACAAAAACAAACAGCTTCACAAGAAGCATCATATATAATCACAATGCAAGGAGATGGTACTTCTGTTTGAAAGGGCAGTTGGACAAGAGTTGTCAGGAAAAACAAACTCAGGATGACATCGATACCCAACAGTGGATCACTGCAACCCAGTCACCAATGCTGGTGGACGATGGCAGAACTAGCCAGACAAAACAGTCTGTAAATATCACCATTCCCAATGACGGAGGAGCCTATTACATCAATGCTTAAGACTAGGGTGAACCATTCGGAGCTATCTTTAACGACAAAGTGCCATTTGGGTTCTCTCAGGCCCACTTGGCTTCTGACCTTACGACAGCTTTATCTGAACGTGAACAAACAAGTTGAATTCAAGGTGACACGACAGCGGCTGCTTTTTCCATGAGGGCAACATTTGACCAAGTCATCAAGAATCTCTGACAAAAGCGAGGTTCATGAGTTCAGGTGAAAATACCACACTTTACACAGAGGAAGATGACTGCAGTTGTTGCATTTCAAACTGCTCAGTTTCAAGGAAATGCAGCAGGAAATGCTCAGAGTCACATTCTCGAAGCAACCATCAGCTGCTGCTTCCTCCATGACCGACACTGCATTGTGGGGATGTTTCCTGACATCGTGTCCAGCACCATTCACAACTACTCAGAAACCAATTCAGTCAATTTCCAAATACAGCAAGACCCACACGAGATTCAGGCTTGGTCTGACACATTGCAAACCATATTTGTGCCATGCAAGTGCAGAGCAATAACCATCTCTAACAAGAAAGAATCTAACAATCAACTCCTTACCTCAAAGGCATTAGCATTGCTGCAAGCAGTCCAGTCAGCTTTCTGGGAGACTACCATCAACAAGAAACTGAACTGGACTGGCTATACAAATCCTGTGGCTATGAGAGCAGGACAGAGGTTATAGGGATCTTGCAGCATGTAACTCACTTCCTGACTCTTCAACGCCTGTCCACCATCGACAAGGCACACGTCTGGAATGTAATAGAATAGTTCCCGCTGCAGTGAATGAGTACAGGTCCAACACACTCAAAAAGTGGACACCATCCAAGTTGAATAAGGCCACTTGATCAGCAGCCCATTCACCAATTATACCAGTAATGCAAAACACTAAAGAATGTGTAATGTTCAAAACTGCACGACAACAATTTAGCCAGATTACTTGGAGCGCAGCATTTGATGAAGGACAAGGGCAGCAGACGCATGGGAGCTTTACCACCTGCAAGATGCCCGCATTAAAACCACATACCATCCTGATGTTAAAAAAACTATATGCATGGCATCCAACTACACTGTCAATGGGTCAAAATCGAGGAACCCTCTTCTTAACAGCACTATGGGTCCACAAATACAATAGGGACAGCAGCAAGTTCAAGTAAGCATTCACCACAATGTTCTCAGAATCAACTGGGGACATGGAACAAATGTAAACTTGGCCACTGATGTTTGCACATCATGAAAAGACTTTAAAATAAACTACACTGGATGGAGTTCTGCACTGACATGGTCAAATTGCTCAATTCTTGCTCTAAGTGGAAAGACTAACCATGCTGCTATTTCAAATTGAAAAATAACAGTGAAATAAATTGATGATTTAATTCTCCTGAATGAATTAATGACTCATGATGGAAATATTTGTTGTGACCTTTTGAGTAAAGCAGCTCACAAATAACAAGTAATCAGCAGAGGATAATTCAAACTTGTTGAAATTTTAAGTAGTTTTTCTCCCTTGCCTTCCCGAAGACAATTAATATTGTCTTTAAAATACGAGAAAGGTCTAGAAAGTTGATCAGACAGGAAGTAACATCAAATCGAATTGAAAACTCACATATTGCTGCAATTGCCTGCCATGCATTTTATTAGAGTCAGAGAAGGCTCTTTTCCTTCTGTTGCTGCTCAGGACTAATGTACCCCAGCTTTGTCTGACATGTGGTTGGGATATCATAAATGGCTTTTAATGCTCATGGTTGAGGAAGGGGTTTAAACTTAACGCGTGACACAGCAAATGTCTTATGCCAGTTGACCTGCAATACTGATTCTATGAAAGCACACAACCACTGCTAATCAGGCTCAAAACAGGTCATGACACTGACACAATCCACAACAGAACTGGTGCAAGAAATACAAAAAGGGAAAGTGTCAAACTGGTACAGCAAAAGACACTCTGTTAAAGGTACAACCTGAGGTAATTTCAACAAGCCACTGGCAACATCACAAATGACGTGTGAGTGGTTGACATTGATACTAAAATAACCTAAGCCCCTCCAGGAATATCCTTCACCTTGTCAAAACACAAAATATTAGTGCTCAAAGGAAAAACGGAGAGTATTGTTAACCAGTTCAAACCAAAAGTTAACACCACCGTCGTCCAAATTTGCATGCTTTGTACTTAAATCTGCACTCTGCCAGTGAATGAAGGTCTGCCCCCTGGTAAACGTTACCTTCTTGAAATGAACGTGACAACCAGGTAGAGATCTTGTTACATCACTTACATCACTCTTGCTTCTGGTTCTAATTCTTTTCAAATCTGCGCTCTTATTCTCAATCTTTTCACTTGTGGGAACATTTTTTCCTTCCTCTCCAGACCTCTCAACATTTTGATTGCTGCCATCAGATTTCCTCTCATCCTTTTTTGATCCTGCAAGGATAACAGTCCCTGGCTATCCAGTGCAATCTTCATGACTGAAATTCCTCTTCCCTGCAACCATTCTTGTAAATTTGTCATGCAATCTCGACAAATTTTCACGTTCCTACCTAAAAACAGCACACAGAACTGGGCACAATATTCCAGCTGAGCCTGAACTGGTGTCTCAGATAAACTCAAGATAACCTCCTTGCTCTTATCCTGTATGCTAGTATCAATAAAGCATCTAATCTGCTGGCCTGTAGTAACTCCTCTCTCAACCTACCGTGCCACCTTTAATGGCATGCACAACCAGGTCACACTGCTCCTGCACAGCAAGTCTCTCCGTGCTTAGGACCAAAATGTATAAAATCACAGTTCTCCCCAGTGAACTTCATGTGCCACTTGTTTGACCACATCACCAACTTGTCTGACTTTTTCATCACCTTCCTCACATTTTATTGTGCTTCATTTCATATCATTTTAAAATGCTGAAATTGTGCCCGGCGCATGAAGGTTTAGGTCATTAACATGAAACAGGAAAAGAAAGAATCCATTATTGACCGTTGCAGAGCTCTACTACAAACCTTCCCCCAACGTGAAAAACATCAATGAACATTATTCTCTGCTTCCTACCACTCGGATAATCTTGTCTTCACATTGCTGCTATCACTGTTAAGCCATGAATGCAAATTTTGTTCACAAGTCTGCTGTGTGGCATTGTATCAGAGGCCTTCTGGATGCCCATCTACATAAAGCAGCACAATGGCTCATGGTTAGCGCTGCTGCCTGACAGTGCCAGGGACCCAGGTTCGATTCCAGCCTCAGGTGACTGTCTGTGTGGAGTTTGCACATTCTCCCCGTGTCCGCGTGGGTTTCCTCTGGGTGCTCTGGTTTCATCCCACAGTCCAAAGATGTGCAGACATAGTGTCCAGCGATGTGCAGCCTAGGTGGATTAGTCATGGGAAGTATAGGGACAGGGTAGTGGGGGATGGGTCTGAGCGGGATGCTCTTCAGAGGGTTAGTGTTGTTTCAATGGGCTGAATGGCCTGCTTCCACACTATACCACATCAAGCCTCTGTCATCTCATCAAAACCTTCCCTGATTGAGTGAAATCTAAATGGCTCTACAGAACACCACACTGGCTCTCTTCAATTCGTCTGAATTTAATCATGTTGCTGTCCTCATAGTTTCCACCTTGTTTGAGAAGGTGCCACATTGAAGCTTATTGCAGAAGCTGACCATTTAGCACGAACGCAAGATTTGCAGGTTGGCAGAAAACACAGGGGCTTATGTTGGCCCCTGAACTTCTTACTACTTAATTCAAAGTCTGAGATAAAGGGATGCAAAGGCATGGCAGATAAATTTGCAGGGGACACAAAGATCAGTCGAAAGATTGCAGTGGAGATCTGAGGAGCTTGCAGATAAATGGAGATAGGTTGACTAAGTGGGTGAAAATCTGGCAGATGAACTATTATGTGAGAAAATGACAAGCTTTTCCACTGTGGATGGAAGATTGAAAAACAGAAGATCAGTTAAATGCAGAACATACTGCAGAATTCTGAAGCATTTTGGTATTCTTGTACATGACTCACACAGGGGTACAGCATGCAATCAGGAATGCAAATGGAATACCATCCTGTTATGAGGAACGGAACATAAAAGTAAGGATGCTATCTTTGAAGAGGGGGTCAACTTGACTGAAGAATATGAGATCCTGAAAGATCTTGACAAGGTGGACATGGAAAGAATGTTTCCTCTTGTGGATGAGTCCAGTGCTGAGCAGCACTATTTTCAAATTAGGGATCGCCTTTTTAGGACGAGGATGAGGGAGAAATCTTTGTCTGTCAGAGGGGTTGTGCAACAGTGCAACTCTATGCCTCAGTGGAGTGAGAGTGCGGGTCATTAAATATTTTTAATGCAGAGGTAGATTTTTTTTTTTGGCGAAGGAACCAAAGGTTATTGAGGACAGACAGAAACATGGAACCGGAAACACAAACAGATCTATCACAATTTTACTGAATGCAAGAGAAAGCCCGAGGGGCCAAATGGTCTTGGCTTCTTTCTCATATGCTTTCTATGGACCTTCCGTAAGTAACTTTCCCAACGACTTAAACTGACGTGTCTGTAGTTGCTTGGCTTATCGACATACCTATTTAGGAACAAGGGCACAATGTGTGCATCTCTCCAGTTATCTGGCACTGCTCGAGTCTCAGGATGAACAATAAATCATTCACATCCATTCTTACTTCCAGTATCCACGCACAGTGTCCTTCAATACATCACATCTCGTCCTGACTCTTGCCAACTGTGACTGGCCATCCACTATCTCCTCATCGGTTTCAAACCCTTCTCGGAACGGAATTGCCTTCTCTTGCATCATGGCTTGGATTGCATCTCCCTCCTTGGTGAAGCCAGATGGAGGCATAAATTTATTACTACAGTCATATAAGCAACCTAGAGGGAAGGCAGAGTGTGAGTCCCACTTCTCCTATCACTGTCCTTTTCTTTTTCACAAAAGACTCTGGAATTCCTTTTAGTGTTCACTACCAGCATCTTCCCATATGTACTTTCTGCTTCTCTTACTCGCTTTTTCACCACAGCTCTGAATCTTCCTTATTCAGTCTTGTTCTCACCTGCATTTTCTACGTGACATGTCACAAACCCACTTTTTCTTCATCAACATCACTTCTACCTCTTTTATCATACAATGAGTTCTGGATTTGTCTGTCCTGTCTTCCATCTCAAGGGAATATATCTTGACTATGCCCGAATCATCTCTTCTTTCACTGTGGGTCAATGTCCAGCTACCAGTTTTCCTGCCAACCCCGGCCTCTAATTTATTTGACCTGGATCCATTCTGAGTCAACCACACTGATTTTTCACTGGTTGCTTAGTAACTGTTTCCACAGCCTCCCTGAACCTAACAGTACACTGATTACTGTCCCTCAAATGTTTACATATGATGTTCTCGGACCAGTTCATTCCCAGGTGTAGCACTGCATCGTATCCAATTAGACTGAAAAGTTACTGTAGAAGCCCCCCTGAACATCCTCTGCCCTTTGCAATATGATTCAGCATGATAGCTACCCTGTATTTTTGCACGTCTTTAAAATTTCATTACAAATTTATTCCTGTACATCATCTTTATAGTTTGTGGCCCACAAAGAACACTAAGCAGTCTAATCACATACTTCTTTTTGTTCCTTGGCCCTTGCCAAATCAATTTTGTCCTTGAAACCTGTGCAACATCCACTTTCTCCATCACTGCAATGTCATTCAGAAAGTAAGGAGGCACGGGATTCAGGGAAATTTGGCTGTCTGGATACAAAACTGGCTGTCCAATAGAAGAAAGAGGGTGGTAGTAGATAGAAAGTATTCAGTCTGGAGCTCAGTGACCAGTGGTGTTCCGCAGGGATCTGTTCTGCAACCTCTGCTCTTTGTGATCTTTAGAAGTGACTTGGATGAGAACGTGGACGGGTGGGTTAGTAAGTTTGCCGATGGCACGAATGTTGGTGGAGTTGTGGACAGCGTGGAGGGCTGTTGTAGGTTTCAACGGGACATGGACAGGATGCAGAGCTGGGCAAAGAAGTGGCAGATGGAATTCAACCCAGAAAAGTGTGAAGAGATTCATTTGGGAAGGTCGAATTTGAATGCAGAATACAGGGTTAATGGCAGGATTCTCGGCAGTGTGGAGGAACAGAGGGATCTTCGGGTCCACGTCCATAGATCCTTTAAAGTTGCTACACAAGTTGACAGGGTTGAAAAGAAGGCGTATGATGTGTTGGCTTTCATTGGCAGGGGAATTGAGTTTAAGAGCCGCGAGGTTATGCTGCAGCTCTATAAAACTCTGGTTAGCCCACACTTGGAATATTGTGTTCAGTTCTGGTCACCTCATTATAGCAAAGATGTGGAAGCTTTCGAGAGGGTGCAAAGGCGATTTACCAGGATGGTGCCTGGACTGGAGAGCAGGTCTTATGAGGAATGGTTGAGGGAGCTAGGGCTTTTTTCATTGGAGCAAAGAAGGGTGAGAGGTGACTTGATAGAAGTGTACAAGATGATGAGGCATAGATAGAGTGGATAGTCAGAGATTTCTTCCCAGGGTGGAAATGACTATTACGAGGGGGCATAATTTTAAAGTGATTGGAGGAAGGCATAGAGGAGATGTCAGAGGTAGGTTCTTCACACAGAGAGTGGTGGGCGTGTGGAATGCACTGCCGGCAGTGTCAGTGGAGTCAGTTACTTTAAGAGACTTTTAAGCGACTCTTGGATAGGCACATGGATGATAGTCAAATGTAGGGTATGCAGGGTAGATTGATCTTAGTAGGACAATAGGTCGGCACAACATCGTGGGCTGAAGGGCCTGTACTGTGCTGTACTGTTCTATGTTCTATGTCCTCCTTAATCAACACTGCCACTAACCCCTTTTCATCCTTTTGTGTTGTTTGTGAACGCTGTGTGTCCAGGAGTCTTTAACATTCGATCCAGCCCTTCCTTGAGCGAGGTCACTGTCACAGACACAACAGGAAACGGAAAGCTCACAAGTTTAACGGGAAATATTCTGAGATAAATGACATTACAACCATCAGTGCTCACCCCATTCTTTCACCTGCAACCGTATGCCAGAACAAAAATGAACAAATTAACTTAGATGATAATTAACGATCAAACAGTAAACTAATTTATTTTTAAACATGCCCACAATCTTTTTTCTGTGATGCTCACATCACTTTTCTGGAGGTTTGTGGAGTCTCCAAGTCAATCCAAATTTGGAAACTGTACCTACAACACCAGAAACATAGCTGTTGCTGTTTTGCAGGGGTTACAACTATTGGCAACTTGAATACTTTTCACGCTGCACAGAATCAACAATTACAGAAACCGCAGACAAGAAACTTGCAAAGACGAGTTGATGACAAAAATCCAAATAACTCATGAGCAATTGGCCAGCTAAAAATTAACAGGTGGAAAATATCTTCAAATGCACTGGTTCGGACTTGCCCAACGTGTTATACAGACAGTTCAAGTTTGCTTTCAGCAGCTGCTGTCGAGTGCAGAACTTCAGATCGAGTTTGCGTGCTGCAGAAATTTGATTTCGTCCCCACCCCCTCCAAGAAATGTGACAAGTCTGCTCGACATCTCGAAAAATTTTCGACCTGACTTCTAAGATATTCTGATGTGAAATTCTGAACACAACGGAGGGTTACCAAAGGAGTTAGTGAGCAACGCAAATCCTGACATTTGGAAATATCCCAATGAGTATTGTTTGTAACTGGAGATGAGCCTGCATCACATGAATGGATGAAGTATCCGGTTTTACTTTTCTCCCAGTGTGGAAATGACTATTTATAAGAAGTGCTGAGCTGTACTTTTGCACATGTCAAGGACAAGTCTTCACAATTTATTATAGACTCCAAGAGTTTATAAGTTACTCTGCTCGTTATTTCTAACAAAAAAAATCATTTCAAGAGCAATACTGTAACAGTCAAGTACCTGTCACAAGCCTGTTCCACCCAAACCAACATCCTTCTGACTCAGCTGTGAATGCATTCACTGCCTCATTTGACACAGGAGTGACAAAGACACATCAGCCGCTATAAATGGATCTTCCCGGTGACTCCTACAGATTACAGCTCCACACTTAACCTCTGATGTGCTGAATTGAACAACTATTTTCACATGTAAATTCAAATGAGAGGTCAAGATGTTCATCCCAATGCAGCAGCAGGTCATAACCCAATTCCCATGAGTCAATGGCTGTATCTGCAAACTTTCCAGCAGAGGTCACAGGGCAGCAATTCAGAAAGGGGTTGATAAAAGATTTACAGACCGGAAACAGGCCTGTTATCAAAACAACTCCACGCTCATGCTCAAGTTCCACACAAACTTCCTCCCATTCTTCATTATCCAATCCTAGTAATACAGCCTCTTCTTTACCCCCTCAGTTCACTTAACTTCCCTGAAGATCAACTGAAGTCGAGGCCCTGTGATAGTGTGGTCTACCTTCACTGGGCAAAAATATTTCCACTAAGTTTCCCCCAGTTGGATTTATGAGCAACTCTCCACAGAATATCCATGTTATGTCCATTTTCTCTCTTGCCTAAATATTTCTATGCTGAGCATCTCAAATGCTTCTATCAGATCATCCCGTATTCTTGGCTCTGACAAACTCAAAAACCCATTGCGTCACCACTCAGCTGCGTCTTGGTTTTATCTATCAATAGGAAATAAGGCAAGTTGAAATTAACCCAAGTCTGACTTAACCATGTTTTTGGGAGGGACTTTTGTTCCTTCACCTCTTCAGGATACACACATTTAGGTGCTTAGATCAGCCTTTTCGCTCTGCAGCAAAAAATGCATTTCAACTGAAAATACTGGGAATGCGAAGCGAGATGCTTGGAGCTAGGTTTCTCACTCCTTTTCAGCATCGTGGTCTTATTTCTGCTATCAACTGGATGACAGATATATTGGGAAAGAAGAAATGTGACAAAAAAAAGGCAAGAGATTAAGAAACAAATGAACTCCTGTCTACTATACCCTTACCCCCTCCAAACAAACACTTCAAAATCGGCTGAGAAATGGAAGAATATTGTTCTCCTGATTGAGGATTGGTGAAAGGGTTCACTGAAGTCAGAGCTTAAAGAATCAAAGAACTATTATACAGGAAATGGAAGAAAACAGAAATTTTCTGTGCCGATTCACAAGTAATGCAAGGTGTATTCAGCAGTCTCCATCCAGCTTACAGGAGAACAAACTGCCAGTCACTCTGTACTGCTGCTTCATGGGTGAACCCAATTATAACGTTCTAACTATCTCATCCATCGACCAAACAGACAATGAGATAATTAGAAGCCAGCCATTTATTTGCAAATTCCATGTGTCTTTTCCAAGTAAATGAACTCAAACTGCATGAAGAAAAGACAGTTGCTAATGCAGTTTTCTGGACGGGAAAAGAGAATGTGGGGTTGGCTCCAAAGTGGGTGTAAATGAGAGAAAAAAATTGTTTCATTTCAATCTTGTATACAGGTGCAAAGCTCGACCAAATTGTACTTGAGTCAAGATGTTTGAAATTTATCAACACCTTGTTCAGTTCAGAAATCATTTTCAACAAACAGGTGGATGAATTCTGTTTGAAACTGACGAAAAATATTCCAATGAGATGCTTCAAGATAGTGCAGAAGGCTGCATACAGGCAAACGATCCTTACTCGGCAAACAATCCTTACTCAGAACTTGCCTTCAGACAATGTCACCAATGGCTCCTTGGGCATGTGCAGGCAGCCAGATCAGACAAACAGCTGGAACTGGTGAAGGGAAGAGTACACTGACTAACTTCATGGGTTGCACCTGAACTGGAAGGGGACCGGTATCCTGGTGGGGGCCAGTATCCTGGTGGGGAGATTTACTAGTCAAGGCAGAGGATCAGATAATACTGATAAATTAACCTGCATTTATTTCAATGCAAGAGGCCTAAACAGGTAAGACAGATGAACTTGGCATGGTTGGGAACATGGCTCTGGGATATCATAGTGATTACACAAATGTGGCTCAGCAAAAGATAGGACTGGCAGCTTACTGTTCCGGGGTACAGACATTCTAAAAAGGGGGGGCAAGAGAGGAGGGGGAGTGGCATTTTTGGTTAGGGAGAACATTACGGCTTTACTTAAGGAGGATATTCTTGGGTGGAAACGAGAAATAAGCAAGGGATGACCCCTTATTGGGATTGTTCTACAGGCCCCTGAATAGTCAGCAGGAAATTGAGATCTCAAATATCTGTAAGAATAAGAGAGTTGGAATGGTCGGGGATTTTAACTGTGCAAACATAACCTGGGACTGCCATTGTGTTAAGGGCTTGGATGGAGAGGAATTTCTGAAGTGTGTACAAGAAAATTTTCTGATTCAGTATGTCAATGTACCTACCACAGAGGATGCAAAACTTGACCTTTGCTTGGCAAAGAAGGGAGAGCAAGCGACCGAGGTGTCACTGGTGAAACACTTTGGGACCAGTGATCATAATTCCATTACCTTGAAAACAGTAACTGAAAAGGATAGATCTGATTTAGAAGTTCAAGTTCTAAATTACATCAGGGCCAAATTTGACAGTATTAGGCAAAAGTGTTCATAAGTTGATTGGGAGAAGCTTTTCACAGGTGAAGGGACAATTGCAAAGTGGGAAGCAATCAAAAATGACATAACGACAGTCCAGAGGCAGTGTGTTCCTGTTAGTGCGAAGGGCAAGGCTGGTGGGTATACTGCATACTGGACTCTGGAAAAATTGAGGCTCTGGTCAAGTAAAAGGAGGAGACATAGGTCTAGCAGAGATGGCTGAGACCGAGTCAAACCCTAGAGGAGTATAAGGGCAGTAGCAGTTCATACCTAAGAAGGAAATTAGGAGGGCAAAGAGGGAACATGAGATAACTTCGGCAAATAGGGTTAAGGAGAATCCAAAGTGATTCCACAAATACATTTGGGCAAACGATTAACGAGGGAGAGAATAGGGCTCCTTAAAGATCTGTGGAACTGCAGGAGATGGGCGAGATACTAAATGAGTATTTCACACCAGTATTTACTGTTGAGGAGGATATTGAAGCTACAGAATTTGTAGAAATAAATGGCAATATCTTGGAATCTATCTGAACTATAGAGGAGGTGGTGCTCGACGTCCTAAAATGCATAATAAAAGTGAATAAATCCCTGGCACCTGATCAGGTGTAGCCCAGAACTTTGTGGGAAGCTAGGGATGTGATTGTTGGGCCCCTTGCTGAGATATTTGTATCATCGATAGCCACACGTGAGGTGCCAGCAGACTAGTAAGAGGCTACTGTGGTGCCACTATTTAACAAAGGTGGTCAGGAAAAGCCAGGGAACTACAGACTGATGGGCCTGACATTAGTGGTGGGCAAGTTGTTGGAGGGGATTCTGAGGGATAGGATTTACATGTATTTGGAAAGGCAAGGACTGATTAGGGACAGTCAACATGGCTTTGTGCGTGGAAAATCGTGTCTCACCAATCTGATTGGCTTCTTTGAAGAAGTGACAAAGACTGATGAAGGCAGAGCGGTGGACCTTGTTTATATAGACTTCAGCAAGGCGTTCGACAAGGTTTCGCATGGTAGACTGGTTAGCAAAGTTAGAGATCATGGAATCCAGGGACAGCTAGCCACTTTGATACAAAACTAGCTTGAAGGTAGGAGACAGAGGAAGGTGGTGGAGGGTTGTTCTTCGGACAGGAGGGCTGTAACCAGTGGTGTGCCACAAGGATCAGTGCTGTGCCTGTTGCTTTTTGTCATTTAAATAAATTATTCTGATGCGAACACAGGAGGAATGGTACTAAGTTTACAATGACACAAGAGCTAGTGGTATAGTGGACAATGAAGAAGGTTATCTCAGCGTACAATGGGACCTCGATCAAACAGGCCGATGGGCCAAGGAAGATGGAGTGTCATTTAGATAAATGTGAGGTTGGCATTTTGGTGAAGCAAATCAGGACAGACTTATACACTTAATGGTAGGGTCCTGGAGAGTGTTGCTGAACGAAGAAGGTTCCTTGAAGGTGGAGTTGCAGGTAAACAGCGTTTAGCTTTTTTTGCCTTTATTGGTCAGTGCATTGAGTACAGGAGTTGGGAGGCCATGTTGCAGCTGAACAGGACATTGGTTAGGACACCATTGGAATACTGTGTTCAGTTCTGGTCTCCTAGCTATCGGAAAGGAGTTGTTTAAATGGAAAAGGTTCAGAAAAGATTGACAAGGAATTTTCTGAGATTGGGGGCTTTAAGCTATAAGGAGGCTGAATAGGCTGGGGCTATTTTACCTGGAGCACAAAGGCTGAGGGGTGACCTTATAGAGGTTTATAAAATCAAAGGGGCATGGATAGGGTGAACGGCCAAGGTCTTTTCCCCAGGGTAGGGGAGTCCAAAACTAGAGGACATCGGTTTAAAGAGTGAGGGGGAAGATTTAAAAGGGACCTAAGGGGCAACTTTTCTACACAGAGGGTGATGCCTGTATGGAATGAGGTGCCGGGGGGGGGAAGTGATGGAGGATGGTACAACTGCAACATTTAAAAGGCATCTGGATAGGTACATGAATAGGGAGGGTTTAGAGGGATAAGGGCCAAATACTGGTAAATGGGATGAGATGAATTTAGGATATCTCACTGGCAAGGACAAGTTGGGCCGAAGGATCTGTTTCTGTGCTGTACAACTCTATGACTCTATTATTGTGTTTTTGCTGACATAAGAAAAAACTTGAGAGAAGATCCAAGATCTAAGATCTTGGTACCAACCCGTGCAATAAACTGTAAACAAGGTGCAACTGTAGATGAAGTAAATTTGAGGTCCTCCACACCAAGGTTCTGGTTACTATTAGTTGTCATTGCCTCTGTTCGATTTCTGATTGTTAAATCTCTCGGCCAATCCCCATGTTTTCCACAAGTAACAACAACAGAAGGGAGGCAGGAGGAATAGCGGAAACAAAGGGCAAGGTCAGAATCCATCATAACTAAAACGTCTGGAGAACTTACAGACCAGAAAGCCTTTCATAGCAACTTCTTTTGACCTGAGCCATAAAGGTTGCTATTAGCTATAGCCTATTCCTTCGACTGGAATTAATCTCCACCTGATTTCAGGGCAAAGCTAAACTCAACCAGCAGTATACAATTTTGGATGTTAACATGCTAATATTCACAAGTACCTGTTTGCAAGAAATCATGGCTAACTGAACCCACAACCAACAACACATAATCTCCAAGTCTATACTCAATGTCCTACTCAGGTGTCATAAGCATGAACTTCTCCAAGCTCACACAGGTTTTATAGTACGAGAAAGCTTTTACTTGGTGTGAACCAGCAAAGAATTAGAACATTTCGGGGTTATTCTTTCTTCAAGCAGTGTAACGATTAACAAATTATTGTCAGATTCTAGATGTTAATCTGTGTGAAGTAAATGGGTCAATGATTCCCTCAAATAGGGACTCAAAGCAGATTGACACAAGCATGTTGAGCAGCAAGCTAAAAAACACAACTTCACATGAACACTGTTGACTCAGAAATGGGCTTTTTAAAAAATGTACCTTTTCCTTAAATTTGTTCCTCAGAAGTTCCATGTCCAGCTCCATGGAGGAGATAGGTACCAAGCCTTCTTTATCACAGGTAGATGACAACGTGGCTTGCTAACCCACTTAAGACAGTCAAGCTTGGACTGAACTGGAGGCCAGACCAACTGGCTGGATTGGTTGAGTTTTGTTTGGGGGGGTGCAGGGAGGAGCAGTAATCAAACCTGAAACCCTCTGATCGGTGTGGCACTTGCCAGCGTGCAGCAGATTCCCCAAGCTTATCTCTCACTCCCTCCTGTACGTTTAATGTGAACACATCAGGGTCCATGCAAACACTTCCGCTATATAATTACAAGTGGTTACGCGTTTGAAGACAAGTGGCAAATGCAAGAATTCAACTCATTTCAGGCATTACAGTTCTTTGCAACACTTCAGGAAGTGTGTCTTATTACATTCACCTGGAATATATCTTGCATGAAAAAGTAAATCCTCTGTCAGTTCCAAACATGCAACATAACCCCAGAAATAAGGACACTGCGACATGTGAAGGACTCATGTTCATCTTGCCTCCCTCCTCACATGACACAAAGCTCATGGAGGTGTTGACTAATATTGCCCCAGAGAGAAAACAAAGCTACTTGCTCGCCCTATAGACAATGACATATTCAGACAGCTTTCAAGGGTACGAGCTTTGACAGTACCACTTGGTCAATGATCTTAAACCTCATCGCCTGTGCTTTTTTCTTTCAAACAAAATTCATACACTACATAATAAAACATTCAACACCCATTTTAAAAAAAAAGTTTCTAGTCATATCATCCCAGTCACTCTGCTAAGGTAAAGGAGTCCATAAACCAACTTGGAGTTTGCTGCCCAGAGTCGACCAATGCCAACTATCAGCAAGCATGTGACAGAAGGTACTCTGCCAAATCACCACAACCTCAACCAAGTCAAACTTGTCTCCAAATCTACCAACCCTCACTCCCAAGCTACAAAGGTAGAAGCTAGATTTCAATTCTTCCCGCAACAGCAAATGTATAAAATAGAAGAACCTGAGCATAATGAGATCTAACTCAGGCAGTACATCCATGCACCTTAAAGCTGCTAATTAGGCCATGGCAACAAGTAGTATACATCCACAAGAAGATATTTACATTATATAACCTTTATAGCCACAAAGGCTATGCAGGGTCAGGTCTGGGGCAGCAAAGAGTTTGTCTTCTTAACTTTCCATCGTGAAGAAAAAGAATCAGTCCTGCGACTATAGGGAGACAATGACCTGATATCAACAGGCTCGAATTATAAACACGCAGGGAGTGAAAAACCATAGCTGACGTCTACAGTTCTCATTACTAGTAAACAGATGTTACTGTGCAGCCTCACTGAAGGGAGATTAAGCGGGCAGTTAGAGTACATTGATCTAATGGCATTACGTTAAGCGTACATAATTAAACATCTATGATGTTAAACACTGAAGCTCCTGAGGGACTTGTTAAATCTAGTCTTGGAGGTCAAAGTGCACAAGTAGGAGAGAGTGGTTAAGTCTGAGTGAACCCTGGGGAGGGGACAAAACACGATCCTGAAGGTAGAGATCTCTACAAACCCCTGGGAAGTGATAGAGTAATCAATAAGCCCTCTGAATGCAATTCTTCACTTCAGGTTGGCCAAGCTCGGAAAATGCAAAATAAAGTCCTTTTAATATTCGCTAATCAGCATTCATAGCAAACAAAAAGGTGTTCTATCAAAAAATCCATGAAACCACGGTCACCTCTGCCTATATCCCAAGGCCTTTTCACAACCAGCAATATCACAGAATCAGATTGGATATGATGATGAACCAACTCAGAAGGCAATTCCATTGCTGCCTGTGGTCCGTCTATAATGCCAATGAAAACATAACTCAGCGACAGAGTTCTGGCAAGTGTTTCGGACTAGCTCCACACACATGCTCACTAAAATCTGCAATGCAGTGGTTGTGAACTCAGTACATACTGCATGTGATGGAATGAATACACAACTACAAACTGCAGATCAGAATCAGGCAGATGTGTGCACGCACATACACATAAACGTCCTCATCAATCAATTCTTGAACAAACAGAAAAGAGCAGACTCAAAGCAAAAGGCATAAAATTAGCTCTTCATTCCACCAAAACCACACAGTCATCTCACGTTCGTTTACCATATTGCACCTAATGTTCTTTGACATAACCCAATACTCTCTGAATAGTCAGACTAGGCCAGTGCAGCTTGCAGTGTGTGTACCAAATAAACAGGAAGGGGGAAATGTCAATCCAACACTTGGTTAAACGTAACTGTAAAACCTTGTGAGTAGACAGTCTCATGCACACAGTGCTAGCAAACAAAATGCTCCAGGAATTGAGGAGTATCCCACAGTTAAGAAAAGAGATGCTAATTCCGCTTGGTGTAATTAATGAAGGAAAATGATGAAAACCTGACAATGACCAAAAAAATGGCAGAAATGGATGGATTGTTGCCCAATGAACAGCTGGGAGAAACTGGGCAACTTAAGCACTTACACTAAACATTTTATCACAAGGTCGTCTGAAATAGTTCCCACATGATTAAGATTTAACACTATCCTGGACATCTGTGTGACTTGACACATAAAGGTCATGTGAGCCCTTCAGGATTTCAGGTTGAGGCAGTATTTAATATTTTACATTGGATAAAATGTGACAGCATAGACATGAATAGACACTCTTTCTAGCTCAAAACCTGGCTGAGGCATGTGCATTCTGAGTCACATTAACACAAAGCATTAAGTGTCCAACTTTATACTCAAAAACTGCACATTCTAGGACACAGTGTGCTGGAAGCTCATTCCATGTCCTTTACGCACAAAAAAAATCCAGCCTTGATGATTTCATGATCAAGCAAGCAAAAAACACATTTTCTAGACAAGGCATTTGTCAACAAACAAAATGCAAAGCTCATCCCAAAACAAACAAAAGATACAGTAGCATGAACAGAAATACGCATTTTAGCCAAAGGGCAATCAGCAACTCCTTGTAAAGCATCAAACATGTGTGCACCCTTGAATCACACATTCTGTTTGACAAATAAAAAACAATTAAAAATGAGACACATTTCTGAAGAAGGATCCCAACCCGAAACGTCAACTTTCTTGCTCCTCTGATGCTGCTTGGCCTGTTGTGTTCCTCCAACTCCACACTGTGTTGTCTTGTCAATAACCGTTGCACTGTGCAGCAAAGCAGATCTTGCGCCACCACTCTCTCCTACAAGTGTTCCCACTGCATTTTTTTGTTACCATTACTGTTCAGCAAAAAGTGCAGTTCAAACAACAGAGAGGCAGCCAACACTGAGTCATTTTACAGTGTCCCTTCCAAGTCAGACTGAGGGGCCAGGCCAAGTGCAAACTGCTTCACTTCTATGGTCTTGCATACACCAGCATCTTTAAAACTAGAAACTGAGGTAATATGTCCACTGCTCAACGGAAACTTGCACAGTCGTCCGAAACATGTGCCCAATCTTATGGTTTAAGCCAATGCCGCGACACACACACCGAGACACTGGTCTGAAGCATTTCCAGGCTGTGCGTATCTGCATACACTGTCCCTGAGGCTGTTTGATCCTCATCACTAAGTATGGCTCTTCCACTCCATGTGTGCTGTAATAACTAACTCTGAACAAATGTGAAAAAAGGAGAACCAAAAACAGCCCTTGTGTAGGTCTAAGGACCTTGTTCTTCACACATCATTCTCAAGTGATGTCTTCTCACTTACTGCTGTCAAAGTCATATAATCAGTTTCATTCTCATGAATTTTATTGTCACCATTTGCCTGTTTGAGGCACAATATCACCATGTGCTGGCAGGATTGTAAACAACAAAGTAAACACAATTTTAGACACCTCAATGGGAGGAGAAAAATGATTTACTACCTGTAGCTCCCAAACTGCTCCCTGACTGGAGCACCCCACGTCCTTTTAAGTTGACTGTATGCATTTGAACTAAGATCGACTGTCATGGTGATGTCACAACTTGATTATCATTACATCATTTCAGCAAATGGCAGGTAGAAACTATTCCCATCGAGCTATCCTCACCTCTTGATAAACATTTTAAATTGCTTCATGAAGTTTACTGCCAAGAGATGACAGGGACACGTGTCACATATTTCAGTAAATTCCTGACATTATTACTTCAGTCAAGGCATTTCTGCACATCTCTCCAGGTTAAATGATTTGAAAGCGCCCTATTGTTTCCCTCCAATTCATCTGAGAGAGATTGGATTCATTTTCCAAGATTCCCTGAGACGAACAGCTCCACTCATCTGCTGCAGCACATCACATACTGTGCATCTGAAATTTAGGTTTGCTGGCTATTGATCCATCACTTCACATTCGCAGGAATTTATGGATCAATCAAACAGGATACAAGATTTTCAAAAGAATTAATTCACTCAATTTCACAAAAATCTTGGATGAAATAATAAACAAAGTAGACAAGAGGAGTGCGCATCTTGTGTGTCTGGACTTTTGAAAAGTCATTTGCTGATAAAGCACATCCGAAACTTGAAACTAAAATTCAAGTCCATGTGAATTCCACAATTTTGTTTTTTTAACAATTGCGAAGAAACCAACACTGACTAAAAAAACTGAAACACAACGAATCTTAAGTCTATTTGTATGCTGTGCCAAATGTCTGTTTCACATCTTCCTGCAGTGCTAAATGAATAATTGAACAGATCTTTAACCTTTAGTAGTTTTGACGGTGGTGACTGAACAAAGCCTGCTGAATCTAGTCTGACCCTAGACCCTTCACTAGGCACCAAAACTTGTGAGACTTGTGTGAACAGTGTACGAGGCACCGGCAATTTCCTTCCTGTAAACCACTGTGGTTAACTCTCAACTAGCTACAACTAATTAGAAATCTAGTGTAAGGTATACACTTCCTGCACACAAACCGTAATGTGATCACTTCTTTTCTGTCAACAATTTACCATTCATTTCTCTTTCCTAACTGTCAGAAACCCGTCATATCTTCCAACCTGCCAATGATGGAATGATCAATTATCTCCGGTATACCTACCTGTTTCTCACAAGTCCTAATGCAGTCTGCAGCGCAGCAGAACACTGGTAAACTTCATCCTCCCTCACTGGCACAAACTCAAGTCCCAGCCTAGGCACTGAGTTAATCAATTGCTTCTCAAACAGGAAAGGTCTTTTAAAAAAAAATTGTTCTTCTTCACATCTTCCAGAGTATTTTGTTTGATCAAACTGTTGACCTGTGGCTGGGTACAGGTCTTTTGTGTCAACAGCCATCTACTACACTGTCACACTACTTGTGACAATTCTCTGTTTTCAAGGCAAGCTCATCTGATGACACAAGTAATTTTTTTGGACAGTCATGCCATGTGCCTGCCAACGGCAAGGCTGTATTTAGTGCCAATTCATTACTGTCCTCAAGAAGGTGATGCTGAGCTGTCTTTGTGTGTAACAGCATCTAGGTCCTATTCAGGAGGGAGGTCCTCACAGCTGAGAAACAATAACAGAGTCAAATTCACATTATGGATTGTAGCATCCCAAAACCAAAACAGCTCCCAAGTCCCCCCCCATACAGCACCATGTAGAGTACAAGTGACAATGAAAGACAGGTAAAGATCTTCCGGTCAACCCATACTGCTAACTTATGTTCTAAATACTTACCTTCTCTGACCAACTTCTAAGAAGAGGTGAAAAACCAAAGAACTCACCAAAGGTTTACATTCAAAACAGAGGATTTCACCTTTAGCAGGAAATTTTTCAGCACCCCAAATCTCCAAAACTGGCTTGCTTCACCTTTTATGATGAACCCATAATTGACACACACAGTCAGTTCAACAGGTTCGTGACCACTTTTTTAGATCTCAATATTTCCTTTTCAGATTTTGTTTCAGAAACTAAATTTTCAAATTTCAATTGTCATAGCTTGGTTTTAACCCATACTCTTCTGGATTAATACAAAATATGCGATAAAGCAAGATGTGAGGTTTCCATCCAGACATTTTTGGCAAGACCCAGAACCTGGACTCAGTTAACAAGGCTGGAATTTGTTGCCTGAGGTGATGGTGAAGTGAACTGCTGATATGGGTTTAATCCAACTGAGGCACTTGCTAAGTCTAGTCAGTTAAACAATAGCCTGAATATGTTAGACTGGATCATGACAGTAGGTCATCTTTCCTCAAAGGTATGTTTTCACAAACATGCTGCATAACCACTTTACAGGCACCAATTATTCACATTTCACATTCACTTTAAAACTGTAATCGGATTGTCAAGCTGCCATCTGATGAGCTATTTGATAAAGTGCATATGTTTCTTCAGTTCTAAGATCTTCTTGCAGCTTTTCAGAATAATCAAGATGGAACTCAGCATGCATCCTACTTTATATTTAATACTTTATTTGCATTCATTACCTCCACCATTTTAGATGGTTCAATTTAATGCACTTGAGCAAACTAGGCGCTGACTGGAATGTTACCTGAAGTACTTGGAGAAGAATAACACTTTTTACATCATACTGTAGGTACAGAACTCAAAATTCAACAAATTCTTTAAATCTGGAGTAACAATATCAGCAATGGTGGCCATAAAAATCCAGCTGGTTCGTTCATCCAGGTCTGATCAATGTGTGACTCCAGGTCCCCTACAAAATGGCTCTGAAATGGCTCAGTAAACTGCTCAGCTGAGTCAACAACTCCACTGTAAAACAATAACATACAGAAAAATGCAGTCACTCAAGAAGGTGCCTTCACAATGGCACTTGCAGATCCACATTAAGTGCTGGTCTTGCCAACGTCATCCATTGGAGAGCCTGTGCTTCACGTTGCTTAGTAACCAGGACTGGATGAGATGCATTCAAGGATACAGCGGGGACTTCAGGCTGGAAGCTGCTGATGTCATGGCCATCAATTTTCAATCCTCCTTAGATACAGGGGAGGTGACAAGGAATTGCAGAACTGCACACATTACAACATTATTCAAAGAAGGATAAAAGGCTAAGCCCACCATATGTACACCAGTCAGTTTAACATGTGCAGTGGTAATGCTTTTAGAAATGATAATCAGGACAAAGTTAACGTAAATTAAAGAATTAACAACTCCATTCTGACTTGCATGAAGGACAAGTCATATTTAACTTGCCCAAGCTTTTTGACAAAATCATATGGTTTATGAAGGTCATTTGATTGGTGCGTTGTACTCAGACTGTCAAAAAACCTTGAACGAAGTGCCAACTAATGAGTCTTCTCAGCAGAGTTGAAGCCCAAGGACAAAAAGGAGCTGTGGTAGGCTAAAATAATAAGTTCATTAGTGACAAGAACAACAGGGTAAATGGTTATTTTGGCCCAGAGGACAAGATGTAGCAGGGATCCGCAGCGGTTTTTTTTAGGACCACTGCTTCTCTCGAGATAGGTTCATGAATTAGACTTTGGTGTATGGGGCACAATTTCATAATTTATAGGTGGCACAACCCTTGAACCCCCAACCTCACTGGGAACAATGAGAAGGATGATGTTATGTCATGAGGACATAGATGGTCACGAACATGAATTTCAAATCTGATCAAAATGTTAATTATCAGGCTTCAGTTTTTTTTAAAAAAGTCCCACGATGAAAACTTAAGCGAATACACCAATGCAGTACTGAGGGCATGCTGCACTGTTGCAATTATCGTTCTTCAGATGAGATGTTCAACTAACGTCCCATTTGCCCTCTCACATGGAAGTAAACGTCCCATTGGGTTCTTCAAAGAGTACAATAATTATTCCTTGAGTAACATTTTATAAGATTTTCTGGTCGTTATCACACTTTTGTGTGGGATCTTGGTGTGCATAAAGTTGGCTGCCATGTTTCCTACAACAGTGAGCATTAAGATTCAGACAGGCAGGTTGTCCCCCAAACCCAAGTACTGCTCAAGATTTTCCAATTCGTGTCTCTTCTTGATTCAGGTGACCAAGTGTGAAAGGGGAGTTAGCCCACGAGTGGTTAAGCTACAAATATGTCATCAGCTACTGTTGCCAAAAATTAGACCTGGGCTGGGTTTAAACTCAGTGGTACTATTTGCTGAGTCCTGTGCATTTAGACGTTGACATATAATGGTGATTGCTTCTGATCGGGAGCCACAAATTTTCAAAGGCTTTGCCAAATAATCAGAAAATTGCTCTCCCAAGAAGCAATTCATCTCTCACTGACCTGGATTTAGTGACTTTAAGAGATGGATCAATTTGAACACACCTCACCATTTCAAAACATTAAATCTTAGATTAGTAACAATACTGTCTCATTTCTGGGACTAATTTTGCAAGATTCAATTTTTTTGACTCTGGACGTATTTGCTGACTAAGGAGGTGACCGAAATCTTCTGCAAGCTTCCACTTGCATTGCTCCACCAATAAAACAGTGAACTAGTCAAAGAGTCATACAGTACGGAAACAGAGCCGTCAATCCAACGAGTCCATGTCAACCGTAATTCCAAACTAAACTAGTCCACCTGTCAGCGCTTGGCCCATATCCCTCCAAACCTTTCCTACTCATGTGCTTAGCCAAAATGTCTTTTAAACGTTGCAACTGCACATGAATCTAACACTTCCTTTTGAAGTTCATTCCACAGAAGAACCATTCACTGTGTAAAAAAGTTACCCCTCACATCCATTTTAAATCTCTCTCAACTTAAAAATATACACCAGTCTTGAAATCCCCCATTGTAGAGAAAAGACACTCACAACTCAGCTTATCGATGCCTCTCATGATTTTATAAACCTCTGTAGGTCACTCCTCAACCTCCTAAGCTCCAGTGCACTATGTCCTAGCCTGTCCAGCCTCTTGTTCTAACTCAAAACCTCCATTCCTGGCAACATCATGGTAAATCTTTTCAGAACCCTCTCCAGTTTAATATTATCTTTCCTATAACAGGGCTATTTACTAGCCTTGAGAAGGATGAGTGCAGTGATCTGATTGAAACATATAAAATTTCAACAGTGCTGAACAGACTCGAAGCGGGGAGAATGTCTCACAGCATGAGGAGTCTGGAAAACAATGGACACAATCTCAGGATATGAGGTAGAACATGTAGGCCCGACAATGAGGAAGCATTTCTTCATTCAAAGAGTAGTGCCCTTGCGGAATTCTCCACCACACAAGGCTGTGGAGGTCACATCATTGAATATATTCAGAAACAAAAGACAGAGTTTTTTCAGATTATCAAGGCATCAAGGGGTATGGGGACAAGCAGGAATGCGGCACTGAGATTGAAGATTGGCCATCATTGTCTGGAATGGCTCAGAATAACGAATAACGAACGGCATGCTTCTGTTCCTAGCTTCTGTTCATTTCACACATCATTGATCATTAGTCATTTACTCTGCTCCCATAAACAAACAAATTCCCTTTTTGATTCCTAATTAGTCTAAACCTCCTTTTACCATTCTTTTACTGATATGTTACATCAATCAATCAGTTCCAAGGAGCTGGGTTCAAATCCCACCATGGTAGATGGCGACGTTTGAATTAAATAGAGAGAGTCTGGAATTAAGAATCTAAGGATAACCATGTAACAATTGTCACAAAAACCCATCTGCTTCATAAATATCCTTTCGATAAAGAAAACTGCCATCTTTACCTGGTTTGGCCTACTCCAGATCCACAGCAATGCAGTTGACTCTTAACTCCTCTCTTGGTAATCTGGAATTGTTAATAAATGCTGGCCTAGCCAGAGACACCCTCACGCCATGAATGAACATTAAAAACAATGGCTTGCCCCTTATTCTGAGACTATGAACTCCCCATTCAGGGAAAAATACTGTGTGTCCATTGTGAGGAGCCTTTCTAAATTTTGTGCATTTCAATGACGTTTACCTCACATTATTCTTAACTCTGGAGAATTAAGGCTCATTTTCCTGAACTATCTCCTTATTGGTCAGTGCTATCATACCAGGAATTATTGTCTCGTGAACTACATCTCCACTTACCCTTCCTTAACAAAGGGTCCAAAAGTGTACACAATACTCTGGGATGGTTTCTCACCATGATTCTGTACAATTGATGCATGACGTCTTTACTTCGGTACTCAAATCCTATTGCAATCAAGGTCAACATATCATCTGCCTTCCAAATTGCTGCTCCTGCATTTGGACAGCAACACTTCCCATTGGTGTACTTTCCCAAGCACCAAGAGAGTCACAAATATATGACCACCTAAGTAGGAAGCTTGTTGGAGCATTCTTCTCCCCCAGTTAAATCAACTTAAATCCATTTTCAGTGTGTTAAATGCCTGTTCCATTTAGTCGCGTCACAAAGATCAGCCACTGAACTCTCACAATCTTAAGCAATCTGTACACCATAACTCCATTTTGCAGAATGCAGTAATTCAAAGACTAATTACAGGACCAAGCCGAGACCAGCTCCAAAACAGCGCATGAAAGCAATCCAGCTCAAAGACTTCATCTTCCTGTGAAAGAAAGAATAACACCTTCCAAGGACCTTAAAGCACAGAGAGTAAAGCGAACAGAAAAAAAAGCAGATGCATTTGGCTGAACAAAGATTACAAACTCAATGACTGGAAATTGCGGGCAGCTGACAAATGCCAACAATTGGCAAAGCAGCCAACAATTCCTTTTCCTGTCTTGTGAAACACAGCATGATAGCATTGAGCCCACTGTCACAGGCAAACAGGCCCCAATGCTAGTCATATAAAACAACACCTGATCACTGAGCTAAGGCTCCCACAAATACTTGAAAATCTTTTTCAAGACATACATCTGTCAGGCAACAATGAACAGATGTTAATTTAGTTCAGCTTCAACTGCAAGGCACAGGATGTCAGTTAAAGCAGAGAGATGCTGATTTCACTGCTTCAATTCCTTCTCTTTTCTACTTCACTGCTTGCTGCTTCATATTTACCAATGCCTCAGGCCTTACTTATGGCAGGACAAACACCAAAGATCACAAATTTGCCAGAGATATCCTCAAACTACCAGCATCCAAGAGAGGGAATAAGAGACAAACGTCAAAAAATGATTATAAAAGGTTAATAAATGTTGTCCTGCTTCCAAAACAAAAACAATATTAAGAACAACACAATCAAATGCACAGAGTTGAATTACGTTTGGTCTACAGATCGTGTGAATGTTTGCACAGAAAACGCTCAAACACACCCTCGAGTCTTGTTCCTTCTCAAATCATCTGCTGGGAGGTCTATCAAAAACGAAATCAACTTACTTTCCATTCTCCCAGCTGAATATGAGCTCAGAAAATTGTACAGCACAGTACACTAGCAAAGCATAACTAAGTTTCCAATCTGCACCAACTTAGACATACCAAGGCCCCTGTGAAATCTTCCTCCCCTTCCATAACCCTGTCATGTATTTACTGTCCCTTCTGACCTTCTGCTTTCTGATGCTGAACTTTCTGTCCTCAGCATCAGTCTCAGTTTTATTCCTTCTGCACTCCCATCTCCATGAATTTCGGCCACAACATGACAGTGCATCTTTCTTTTGTCACCTCTGCCTCCAAACCTGTTTCTTTTGACAAGAGTCCCCTGCCCATCCCACAGATGCCTTCACCTGTCTCCAACACTCTATGAGCTTGGACCATGCCCTCTGGCCTTGTACCTGCACTTCACCTGTTCATCGAAAACTGACAACGTGACATCAGTCACGTCGGTTTCTCTGTCCCCCTTACCCATTCCAACTTCTCTCCCTCTGAACTGAGTGTATTCCATGCTGAGATCCTTCCCTGGCTGACGATCAAGTGACTGATCGAGCCTGCTGACCAAAGCTGGTGTTGCTGTGGTCTGGCATACTGACCAATACGTTGCCAAGGTGCAGCACAACTCTTGAACACCACCAGTCAACACCAAGATATGTGTACACAACGATCACAAAGCTCACTTCATCTGGTGAGCTCCTGACCCAGTGCCTCCAAGCTCACAGCCTACTGTATCCTCTTACCAAAAGTCACAAACAAAACTGCCCAGGCCGACCCACTGTTTCTGCTGGCTCCTGCCCCACAAAACTCACCTCTTCCTACCTCAACTGGATTTCTTCTCCTCCCATCCAGTCCTTCCCCACTTACAACTGTGATTCTTCTGAAACTTTACATCAGTTTCAGAATTTCCATATAATGGGCTCGAGCCATCTCCTCTTCACCATGGATGTGCAATCCCACCACGAGTGCGGTTTTGTTTTGACAGGTGGGCGAGGGGGCAGTAAGGTACCTTGTCAAGGGGGCGGCTGGAGAATTTACAACTGTGTGTGTGTGGGGTGGTGTAGTTTAAAAGGGTGAATGCAGTCACAGTCAAGCTCAGATCACATTCTCCCATTGGTCTTAAGCACGTACTTACTCCAACACAATGACTCAAAATTATCCTCTCTCCTATCCCACGACTAAATCCAAATCTCAGTGTGGACCCATCATCGTGAGAAATGACTGAAAGCACCTGATAAAAAGGACAGCAAGACCAAGAAAGAATAAAATTGAGGTTAGGGTGCTGCTAGATGGAATAGATCATGGAGGAGTAACTGACTTCATGTAGCAAAGCAACCACAGGGGGAGAAACCATTTTAGAAATTGTGCCTCATTTGAGAGGTCAGTCTGTTGAGATAGAGAACAGAGGGACCAACAGAAAACGGAGGAAGACAGTAGGGAGCGAATTAAGTCACTGTAAAGAAACATGTCAGTGATTTTCAGTTGGACGAACTCAATAAAATGAGTGAGACAGCAAGCAAAAAGCTTTGAAAATTGAGATGCAACATCTGGAGGGATAAAAAAATAAATTATTGGCAGCACAGTGATCAAGTTATAACACAACAGAGTTACAGCTCAATTGCAGAAGGTTCAATTTCATACAAAAAGAAACAATTTATTCGGAGGAAGGGCAGGACAAACCATCTTGTAGACGTTCCACAAATTCTTTTCTTTGCGATCCACAACCAACCTGATTTTCCCAGTCCACCTCCATGTTGAAGTCCCACATGATCACTGTAATAGTGCCTTTCTAACATGCCTTCTTTGTCCCCTGATCAAAAGTGTAAAACCACTTGGACTACAACATGAACTTGACAAAGGGTGAGGATAGATCAGGACTGTAAGAGGCCAGAAGGAATTCTAATTAGTCCACTGACACAAACTCAGTTTGATTGACAGTTGGTCCAAAAGCAGCGAGGCTAACATGAGGTGGGTATTTTTACACTTCAGCAGTCAGGAGTAAACAAATCTGAACCAGCAATAAAAATCAACCCTTGCTGTTGAAAGTAGGAATCTGAAGTTAAAAGGAAGTCATTTTGTCAAACTGGCAAAGTGACACAATGTGCAATGAACGGAAAACTCCATGTCATTCACCGAAATGGTTCACAAACCTTCCCTTTTTCTTCTTTCTCCCCCAGTCTTACAGGCTGACAGTTCCCTCTGCCAAAATTCAGCTCTCACTAACAGTAACAAGATAGGTGATGATTACTTGATCAGCCATGTTCAAAACGAACAACAGAGCAGGTGTGAAGGGATGATTGACCTACTTCTATCCCTATTTTCTGCAATTCTATGAGATGTAGAAACACAGGTTCTCTCATTTTTAGTCCGGCCATAAAGGATCACTTGGAAGAAGAACAAACAGGAAGAACAAAATTTTAATTAGTGGGAACCACAGACCTACCATGGAACTCATCTCGGATTTTAAATAGATGGTGAACTGCAATCAATCCAAGCAACTTCCTCAGTTGGTATACCCTTTCCAATCCAAGCACAGTTAAGAGAAGATCTGCCTTTAAATCTACATATTTCTTGATAGCAAGTCATTTTTAACAACAGGAGACAGTCATTGAGTCGAATAAGCATACAAAATTTCATGGCCTAATCCTCCTTTTCTGAAAGACACTTGCAATTATTTCTTGAGCCCGCTTATACTGTGCACTCTCATGACAGTGCCTGCCCAACCAATTCCACTCCAGCTGATCCAAAATGGTTAACCACAATCGAGCCATGGTTGCTAGACTGGCACTGTGACATTCGAATCACGACAGACCAGGCAAGACCTCGCTTCGAAGTCTGAAATCTGTCCAGGAGAGATGAGAAAACAGATGAAGAACCCAAGACTGTTTGAGAAATAGCATCTTGGAAATTCCTCTCTGATTCCTTGCCTTGATCAATGCCACTCTGAGACACCACTTTGGTTCTGCTGAAAGCAGCCTCAAGCACAAGTCTGCAAACAATCACAGGAAGTTAGACTGAAGAGAAGGAAATGAAGTGGCCTGCAGAAAATGTATCACAACTCCCGTTATTCACAAGGTACCAAACAAGTCCTGTCCTCCAAGTCATTGGGAGACTTTTTTTAAACTCGCTCACAGGATGTGGGCATCACTGGCCAGGGCAGCATTAATTTGCATTTCCTAAGTGCCCTAGATAAGATGGGGCCCAGCTACCTTCTTGAACTGCAACAGTTTTTGGAGTATCAGGGCATCCACATACCTTTTTGGAAGACAGTTCCAGGTCTTTTACGTGACATGAGGGAAAGGCCAGGCATATCATTCCAAAATCAGTTTGCTGCTGTGTGGTAGGGAAACTCACAGGTAGTCATGTTCCTGTGCTTGTGTTCCCCTTGTCTTTCTTGGTGATAGGGGTTGTGGGTTTGGAAGGTGCTGGAGGACGTAATTGTGAGGGACCAGCTACAAGTAATAGCTTCAAACTGAGTGACGGTATTTCTCAACCCTCACTGCTACAAACTAGCACCTTCAAGATGCATGATATCAACGCATCAAGCTCACTTCCATAGCACCTCCTAAACCTCCGCAACTTAGAATAGAGGACAATGGATATGTCAGTACAACATTAACTCCATGTTCCTCTGCAAATCACACTCCACTCGACTTGAAAATGTATTCATGGTTCATGAAATTTGGTGCCACTATGTGCTGAGCTAACGTGACCAGGAAATGACAGGTTGCAAACACAAACACAAACTTGCATCCGCACAGTAAACCTCCAGGGGTTTTCTGGGTGGAGGGGTGGCCTGTATCTGCGGCTTATCCTGGCGGGCAGCTGGTGGCTTAGTGGCATTGTTCACTGCTGAAGTAATCCAGAGACTCAGGCTAATATGGTAGGGACATGGTTAGAATCCCACCAGAGCAGAGGGTGAAATCTGAAGTTGTGAAACTCTGATTTTAGAAGTTAGCCTAACATGGAAAACGTAACCATTTTCGCTTCTTCTCAAAACCCAACTGGTTCACTCAAGTCCTTTGGAGAAAGAATACCGTCGTCCTTACCTGGTCAATGTCCAGACACAGCAATGTGGTGGCTTTTAACAGCCCTCTGATATGGCCCTAGTCAGCCAGTAAGCTCAAGTGGGACTTTGGGATGGACAAAGTACAGTCCAGCCAACAACACCCACATCTCATAAAATCGAAGTTTTTTTTTAAACAAGGTAATTCCGCAACAGTAGGGCAACTGTTCCCTGCAGCAGTGGGGATGCTCTCAGCATTTTCTTGCTTCCTGTGATAGTCAGACCTTCAAGAGGAAATAGAAACTCACAAATCCGTGACCTGAGGTGAGATGCAAAACAGGCCCAACTAACTCTTACCAGCGATGAAAGAGAGATGCTGTGACACAGCTGAAAAAACAGTGAACATCAAGGCTGGATCAGAGAATGGAGTCAAGGAGAAGTAAAGGCTACTGCTGATATGCTGCTTCAGAACGGAAAGCGATCTATTACTGAGGGATCAAGCAAAGGCATTTCTGGTGAATTCATGTCAGCAAGACTGTTGTGAGCAGAAACGTAGTGGTTCTGCACAAGTATAGCACTTTGGAGAAGACCACAGACAGGGAACTCCGGTTGGTTTAAAAAAGAACAGTGGTTAAGTACTCAAACAAAAGGAAATAGAATTCAACCTGCATAAGTTCATGACTTTGAAGCTCAAATTGGTGTCTTCTCTGCAGAGGAAACTGCCCTGTCAATGAAATCTATCTTTGTTGCATCTGTTATTTAATGAGTTATTGACTGCAATTTGCCTCATATTTCATGTTTAAATTTATTTTGGTTTGATTGTGAAGGCACAAGTCTTTTTTTCATTGGATCAATTATGTCAATTCTGCTGTTTTGTTTGGTTCATTTCCACAGGGTTTCTAATGCTGTCCTTTCAGCTACAACGGGTTCAAAATTCTGGTATTCGCACCTGTGCACTGTGGTGTATTTTTGACACAAGAAGTGCAATGGTTCAAGATGATGGCTCAGCAATACCTCAAAGGCAATGAGATATGGACAATAAATCCTGGCCTAACCAGCACAGCCTACGGCCCAAGAATGAAACTTATAAACAAAATCAATTCACAACTTGAATAAATCATGCACAAGAAATAACAGCTGTTGAAGATACATGATGCAGGACTCCTTCATTTCTCAAAGGAGGGACAACTGTTTTCTGAACACGGGACCAACCTTGACTCCTAAGTCCACTTGACAGGACCGTACAAGGAATTGCTGCTGCTTTAGCTTAACTTAATGGGGATTCAAACAAAGACAATGTTATAAATTGGCCAAGGGCAGGGGCAATTATAGAGCAGTCAGTGGGAAATCAGAATGTCAGCTCTTGATTGATATTTCAGACGTGCAATGGTTCAGATTCTGGAAACAAACAGGGTCACATTGAGAGACAATACCAAGCTCGAAGCAGCCATTTCAGAAAGCAACTCAAATGTAATTTGTCCAATTAATTCTGTAATTTATTGAGAAGATAAAATTACAATAGTGACAACTGTGAAAAAATCCACTTCAGAAGAAGAAAATGTGTAAATGAGAACTTCATTCTGACAAATAACTGCTGGAGGTTACTGAACATGTCCAGTTGCTCTGTACAAAGATGACAGGCAATCTCCCCCTGGTTGCAAATGGGTTCCATTCTGGAGTCCGTTCCCAGGTTGTTTTGTCTGCAAGTCGGTACACAATGTAAAGCAGCCATTCCTAAGTCCAGAAAACGTCCATATGTCAGGTCTTTAAAATTACAACAATTAATTCGAAACTTTGTACATTGAGGACTCCACATACATTGTACTGAATTGGTGGCAGTGGCTCAAAGAGAAGAACAAATCACAGTGTGAGATAATTACAGACGTCAGCAGACAGTAAGGCTGACACTGCTTGTAACATTCACTCAGCATTGTTGGGATGACAAAGAAAGACATGTCCCAAACACCTATAAAGGAGGGAACACAGCACGTAATCTCTGCACAACAAGTCCTCACATGATGTGGTAATGCCCAAATAATATGTTGTTTTAAGAATAAAATTAGTCAGGCTGGGAGAGCATCAATGTCCTTCTTCCAAAAGAGACCATGGGATATTTCACGTTCACTAGAGGGGTTTTGGTTTAATGGTCTGAAATAGACCGAGGATGTTTGTTTCTGTTCATTTGTTCAAAATGCATTCTTTTGGACACGGTCCTGGAAGAGTTCCAAAAAAGCTAAAAATGATAAGCAACTGCACATAAGGTGATTGTTTTTCTGGGTGGAGGAGCAAGCCAGTTGGTTGAAGAACTTGTTGAGTTGCAGAAAAACGTGCGCCATCTTCTGAGCTGGTTCCTACTTTGGTTCTGAATATGCATGGGAAATCAATGACAAAAACCTCTCCAATGTTTAAAGTGACTGAGAGGAGGAGGAGGAGGAGGAGGCTTTTCCTGGGCAGGACCACATGAATTCACCAATGAATGAATTCACCATGAATTCCCCGTTCAGAGGAAGGGTCACCAGACCCGAAACATTAACTCTGTATTTTCCTTCACAGATGCTGCCAGGCCTGCTGAGCTTTTCCAGTAACTTCTGTTTTTTGTACATGAATTCACCAATTTTGGCCAGGGACGCAGTCAGTTCCTGAATTTCAGGTTGCACAGGAAACTTAAGGTGGAAATAGCAAAAGGGCTTGCCATAATCTTCCAATCTTTCCTTGATATCGGGGAAGTGCCAGAGAGTTGCAAAGAAGTAAATGTGAAACCTTTGTTCAAGGAAAGACGCAAGGACATTCCAAGTAAATCCAGGCCAATTAGTTTAACATCGATGATGGAATGAATTTTAGAACATCAAAGACAGAAGCTTACGTTCATTTGTTGAGGTTTCGGGTACTGAAGAAAGCCAGATTTGTTAAAGGGAGATCGAGTTTGACCAATTCAATTGGATATTTTGATCAAAGAACAGAGAAAACTGCTGAAGAGTTCAGTGGTTGTTACCTGTTTGGATTTTAAGAAAACAATTTGACAAACAATGACATGAAAGACTGGTTAACAAAAATGAGCTCACAGAACGGAGGCTCAGAATC
This sequence comes from Rhincodon typus, assembly GCF_021869965.1. NCBI lineage: Eukaryota > Metazoa > Chordata > Chondrichthyes > Orectolobiformes > Rhincodontidae > Rhincodon > Rhincodon typus. The sequence goes on from NC_063371.1 coordinate 6,562,842, forward strand.
AGTGGTATAGAATATTAACTTAAGGACAGAAAACAGCGGCATGCAATCAGTCAATCTTTTTTGACTATGCTGACAGCTGTGTTTTCCGTGGGTTAGTACCAAGACCTCATATTTCTAACATATATGTATCAATGACTTTGTATTCCGTTATCTGAGTAAAATTTCATAAGCTGCAAATGATACATAACTTACAAATGTTGTAAACAGTCAGACTAATACAAATCAAATGCGATCAAAAATTGCATTAGATAGGGGAGCAGAACGGGAAGACGACTGACAGGCCTAATTTAATATCGAAAAGTGCGAAGTGACGCATTTTGACAGAAAGGATAGAAAAAGATAATGTAATCTTAAAAGCATATTCTAAGGAGCAGGTAAGGATCTCAAGATACATGTGGAAAGTTCCTCTAAAACAAGACATAACCAAAGAATAGTTAGCAAAGCAAAAAACAATCAAGATTTCATACATTAGGGAGTTTGAGGTAAAATCAACAACAGTGAACAGTGTCCAGTTTTGATTACTCAACTTTGGGAAAGATGTGAATATCTGTCAGAGAGCACAGGAATGCAGAAATTAAGCAAAAATGTTAAGTTAGAGAAGGTGTTGCTATTCTCCATGAAACAAAAGCAGTTGAGGGGAGATTTGTTTCAAGCGTAGAAGAATATGACAGGTTTAGAGAAGCTGGACGAAGAAAAACTATTTTCAGTAGCTGTTGGTGCAAGGATGAGCGGACACAAACATAATAGTATTGACAAAAGCTATAGGGGGAATGACAAAGAACTTCTTTGTAAACCAAGTGATAGGCAATGACCTGGAACTCGTTGCACATAAGGTGGTAGGAGGAGGGAAGGTCCATGATTTCAAATGAAAGTCACATGGGCACTTGAAGGACATGAACTTGCAGGGCTAAAGGGACAAACTGGATGTCTCTCCAAAAAGCTGGCATAGACCTGATGGGCCAAAAAGCCACTTTTACTCCCATAATTTTGTTTCCATGTCTGCCCATCTAACTCTCAGTTTTGGAGGGTGGAAAACTATTTAAGTTCAGTGACTGTGAATCACCTTGCAACACTTGGTTAAGCTTATGACAACAAAATGCAAGGCAGTGGAATTTACCTTCATCTGTGCCAGAACATTTTATTATATTATATGTCCTGCATTAACCAACAATCCAGGATGCCTGGTGTGATGTGTAATGGTAGTAAAAACTCAAATTGCAAGTTTTAAATTATTTTTGGATACAGTTCAAATTTCCAACACAACTTTACTGAAGAGGAGTCAGAGGTAATCTAGGTCACAAAACAATAAGGAGCCACAAAAAGACAGCTGTGAAGTGCACAGAATCATGAGCAGGATGTTCAAGTAGGGTAAGAGCAGGCAGGGAGGAAAGGGGCGCTAATTGGATACAACTTTTCAAAGAGCCCATGCAGGCACATTAGTCAATTAATCTCCTGATTTAATTGTCTGAAAACTGCAAACTGTCAGTTAACCATTTCAGAACCACAGCATTTGGTCATGGCCTGTTTCTGAATTACAGCTCAAACTAATACATCCGAAACGTGCTTTGGAAAGATGACAGCATCATGGTAATGCCACTAGAAAAGTGTGCCAAAGGCCCAAGCTAAAGCTGTGGGGATACAGGAACAACTTCTACCATGGAAGCTGGTGCCATTTCAATTCAGTTACTAAATTCGTTACTGTGTTAATGAGGATGGGAAAAACACTCATCACTGTCAAATGTCATTCAATGGTGTTTCAGTTACATTAAGTGCTGGTGGCTGAGTGGAGTATAAGTGGGAGTTGGTGAATGCTTTAGGGTTGTTGAGGCTGGTAGCTGTTGCCAATATCCTGATGGCAGGAGTAATGTCAGTAATTCCTGGCTGCACTGACTTTTTTTTTAAATCCATTTACCTTATGGGTTTTGAATGAAAATTTATTTTTATTTAGAAGGCATGGTGGCTGAGTGGTTAGCGCTGCTGCCTCAATGCCAGGGACCTGGATTCAATTCCAGCCTCAGGCAACTGTCTGTGTGGACTTTGTACATTCTCCCTGTGTCTGTGTGAAGTTCCCCCGGGTGCTCCGGTTTCCTCCCACAGTCCAAAGGTGTGCAGGTTGGATGGACTGGCCATGCTAAATTGTCCATAGTGTCCAGGGTTGTGTAGGTTAGTTGGATTAGGCATGGGGAAATTGCAGGGTTACAGGGATAGGGTTGGGTGGGGTGTTGGTTGGTGGTGGGGGGAGGTGGAGGAAGAGGAGTCGTCGGTTTGGATCTGTTGGGCTGAATGGCCCTGCTCCCACACTGCTGGGATTCTATAAATAAATCTAGAAATGAAAGCTAGTCTTGGGAGTGGTGACCATGAAACTAACGTTGATTATTGTAAAAGTCCCATCTGCTACATTAATGCCCTTCAACTAAGGCAATCTGCCATCCTTATCTGGTGTGGCCTCCATGACTCCAGATCTACAGCACATTGGGTGACTCTTAACCGCATTCTGGAATGGCCGAGGAAGACATTCAAGTTCACGAGCAATTAGGAGTGAGCAAGAAATGTCCACAACACCCAAAGCTGTCAAAGGGTTTTTTTTTGCTCTTGCTCCACTCCCAAGGATTATCTCCCCCTCATTAAGAGGGACACAAGCCACAAGTTGCTTGGGGCAACTCATCACCTGTTCAGAGTTCCAGTGGAAAAAGCAAATTATTTTCTGAACACAGTGCCACTAAATTATTCTAACCTTGCAAGCTAACCCAAGTATGAATAGCTTGCTTGTAAAATCTTAAATCAATGTCTATTTTTTGATCACCATCTATTTAATACACTCATTAATTATGCCAAAGATTGCATTGTATGTGGGAACAGATATCTTCCCTGTCAGCTCATAAGACCATTCAAGGAGATCACAGCTGATTTCCAATCTTCCCTCCGTCCATCTCCCTTGGCTCCATACCCCTTAAAAGCTTTCATTAGCAAAAATCTACCAAACCCAAATCTAAGATGACAAATTCACTAAACATGAAACTCACATCCAGGTGTTCATGGGACAAAGTATCACTTCACCTGTTTTAGAATGAGATACTTGTAACTTACCTTCTTAATGCTGTGTCTCTCATGTCAGAGGCATGCCTCTTGTCCAAGTCTCCTCAACTGGTGCAATCATTTTCTATCTTACCTTTCCAACTACTTCCAAGCGGGAAAAAGACTTGAGCCAAAAAACCCTTGATCTTCTTCAGGCCAGGTAATAGAAATATATTATGTCAAACTTCTCCTCAGAATTTAACCTTTGGAGCACATGGGAATGCAGAGTGAGCCAATGTTGGTCAGAGGGTTTGTGATAAAATAAAGGTATGAGCTAAACTGTCCATAACTACGAATGAAAACAAAACTGATGTATCCCAGGGCTCCATACACGCGATGGTTTTCCTCCAACATATTAAATTCAAACATTCAATTCTGAGATTCAGGTGAATAAGGGCCTGTCATAACTTGAAATAGGACTTTGGCATGCATTACAAATTATTTTTCATGTTAAACTACATAAACCTGAACAAATCATCTGATCACATTGATATCTAGGGTTCATATTGCATTGATCTATAACAAGTTCCTCAGCAATATATTTCATTTATACAGTGCCTTTAAGGTAAAAAAAAAAAAATTCAATTAAAATTTAGCACTGAGCAACACAGGAATACCAGCACAGGTAAATGAAAGCTGGTTCAAGGTGATAGGTTTGAAGAAGCGTCCTCAGATCACTATGCTTTCTAAACAAAGAGACTCACATTTACCTTGTTCATACCACATTGTGAGTCATGTTGAAGCATCTCCCGCGCAAAGTCAGCAAAGGAAAAACGAGTTACGCTCCCACATCCAACACAGGAACCATGAGATCATGACCAATCAACACGATAGTGGCCAGGGATGGAATGTTAGCCAGGATACTGTGAGAGCTGCTTGCTCATCCTTGAATGATGCTCAGAAAGAGTTCACACCCAATGTAGTACAAGACAGACTGGTAGCATTGCACTGCACTGTAAATGTGCTCAGATTATACAGTGCCAGCCATCACTCAGTAAAGAGCTCTGCATTCAGAGTTAGAAGGTTGTGGATTTAAATCACACAACAAAGACTCAAGTACATAATCAATACTAACCCTTCAATGCAGGCTTGAGGAAGTACTGAACGATTGGGTACACTCTTGTTTATACCAAGACATGAAACCAAATTCCCTCTGAACCTGTCTGGACATAAAAGACCCCAAAAGACTAATTAATTCAAGTGCACAGACTTTCACCTGGCCAACATTGAGCCCTCAGCCAAAAATGAAAAACAGATGACCTGTTCATCTTCACAAAACTATGCTATGGTTGCTTGCTTTATACAATACAGCTGTAATGACCATACTGCAACAATGACGAGACTTCAGAAAAAACCACAGAGACTCCAAAGTGCTCTAGGAGTCTGGAGGTGACTCCTCATGTGCAAGTTGATCTTTCTTTCATCCGGAGGGCTGTGTACTAAAAAGGTTCAGCCATCAGTCTGATTTCTGCATGCTGTGGGAGCTTCAGATACTTGGAAAGACATGGAGCCTTTCAAACAAGATAAGGTAATCTCCAAATCAGATACTTCAAGTCCTTCTTCACAGTATAACCCAAGACACCAAAGAGATTCCAACAGAAGACATGCAGAGAATAGAATTCCCTGAGCTGTTAGCTTATGGAGAAGTATTGCTCAACTTAACCATTTTTTTTAAATTAAGTGGTACAAGGGTTGATTTCAAACAAGGGATTCGTCTAATTGAAGCCTTTCAATCAACCTTCAATCTTGTAGCCTCCAGAGGTTTGATTCCTCAACAATTTAATAAGTGCCCTGCTTCAGAGTGTATTATTCTTCAAACAGATGCTTTGCTCCACATTCTATTTCAAGCATTTGGCCTCCCAGTTCCTAAGATTTCAGGCTCAAAACAGTCATGTTCTGGCACATGCACACCTTCAAAAAAAAAGTCAAAATGAAGGAAAGCTAACTTTTCAAACCTCAACGTGTACAAACTGTAGCAGAAGAGGGGGTTCAATATTGGACCCTTTTTGGCTGCTCACAAAAAAAGAGGTGCACTGTTCGTGTCATATGGAGGTGAAACACTGACACTGGCTGCTTTGGGCCAAGCAGCTTAATTCCACTGTCTAACAGCAGTACTTCACTTTGGGACCCAATATGGCTCAAAGATATTGGGGAGCTGGTGACATGACATCAATGTCATGGACTTACAGTCCATGTCCCAGACAAATGCCTTGTGCCGGGAGGAGGGGTATAGAGGTATGGTTTCGAGTAATGTCCCTTCCTCTGGACCTAAAGGTCTGGGTTCATATCCTCCTTGTCCATGAAATGTGCTCAGATTATACAGTGTCAGCCATCACTCAGTCAAGAGCTCTGCATTCAGAGTTAGAAGGTTGTGGATTTAAACCACACAACACAGACTCAAGTACATAATCAATACTAACCCTTCATTGCATGCCCTATCATGTCTTAACTGGTGGATTGAAAACGCTAACAAACAGATTCAAAGGACAGTAAAACATCTTGAATAATCAAAGTGCTTTGATTTTTGATTTGAGTCTCACGCTCCAAATTGCAGATGCATGTTGCTTGCACTCTACTGAGAAATGTTTTAATAGTGATGCCTGCTACTTGGCTAAGCTGCTGAAAACACACCTACCAAAAACCCCGAGGCATATTATTACATTACAAATGCTATGTGAATGCAAATTATTGCCTTAACCAGTCACAAATAATACAATCATGCAACTGTGACAAATCACACTCAAGTATGTTTGAAATGTATGACATTACGAACAATATGGCTGGGCCAATAAGCCTAAGAGCAAATGCAATATGATCCATGTTCCTGTCTATCAATCAAATAGACGTCCATCAGTAACATTGATAAGTTTCTTAAGCAGAGAAAAATAAATATCCTACGCTGTGCTCAGGCCTGGCTTTTAAGTGTAAAGAGGAATTTAATAGTTTTTCAAAGGAGCTGTACTGAATTCAGATCGAAAAATGAGATTTGTAATTCATAATTACATTTTCACTTCATCAAACCATCTCATAAAACTGAGTTTCTCCTTCAAGTGGTGTGAGAATTTTGTCAATCATCTTTTCAATACAGTAATCTGATGAACAATCAGAGTGAATAGGGTTTTTTTGGGTGGTATCTCATCAGCAGTACAGGACTTAGGATGACAGAAATTGCTGGAACAAGAGGCAGGCAACAAAAATTTGAGAGGTCAATGAAATTGGGCGACAGGTCTGTAATCTAAAAGAACAAAGCCACTAAGTTATTGATTTTCTTTCAAAAAGCTGATTACACCAGCTATATATTAATCTGGTAATTGAATGAGTAAAACACACTGGTCCAAGATATCTGAAGGAAATACAGTTAAGAAGCAAGCTGCAAATGGAATACTCAACAGTTTCAACAGCATTCCCAGAGAACAGTGAAGAGCCAAAACATGGGAAACATATTAAATCAAAGCATAAACCAGACACTGCTCCGCTTACCATCCTCTAACATCCATCCTTCCAGATCAACTGATATAATCATCTACAACTCACACTGATATAATGCCTATCGTCTACTAACACATTCCCAACATGCTCCACAAAAAAAGCAACACAAGGAAAAATAGGACAGCTGGACAAATGTTTGATTGAAAGGTCTAGCTTTTAAGGTGTCTCCTAAAAAGGAGAAAGCTGGTCTCAGGTAAACAAACAGTACTGCAGAGGTTTGATCGCGTATTTCCAAAGGAAAATAAGGTTGTTGTCAGCAATTTGAATCTGTAACATCTGGAGTTTTAAAAATGAGCCACAATCTCATTTGAAACATCCAAGATTGCAAAAGGGATTGGTGGGGTGGACACCATGTTGCTTCGCCAGCTGAGGTTCCAGAACTTGGGAGCTCAAACGCAGAATAAGGGGTCGGTTATTTAGATTTCTTCAACCACAAACTTGTGAACCGTTGTAATTCTCTGTCCCAACTTCATTAAGTCTATCACAGACTGAAGTCGACAGCCATTTGGGATCTCAGGGAAATCAAAGGACATCAACAGCGGACAGCAAAGTGGAATTCAGCTTGTATCATTCTGAACAGCAAATCAAGTTTAGGTGCCAAATAGCTCCCATTGTTACATTCTTAACATATTTCATCCTGAGGTTGTAGACATACTCACCGAGCCAGTGGGTTTGGTTGAAAACGTTTCATCACCCTGCTCGGTAACACCGCCAGTGCGCCTCCAGTGAAGCGTCAGTGTTCTGTCCTGCTTGTTATTTCTATGCCTCGGTTTGCAGGGGTGGTTGGTATTATTTCCGGTTCTGTTTTGCAGTAGTTTGTACACAGTGTCTAATTCAATGTGTTTGTTGTTCGAGTTCTGGTTGGCATACCAGGCCTCCAGGAATTCCCGAGCATGTCTCTGTTTGGCTTGTGCAATTATGGATGTGGAAGAGACACAACCAATCCTCACTGGTCTCACTACACACGGACAACGAGGGACACGAATTCGGCTGGGACAACACATCCATGATCGCACAAGCCAAACAGAGACATGCCAGGGAATTCCTGGAGGCCTGATATTCCAACATGAACTCCTTCAACAAACACATCGAATTAGACCCTGTATACAGACCATTGAGAAACAAAACCAGAAGCGGTCCCAACCACCCCAGCAAACCGAGGCATATAAATAACAAGTGGAACAGAACACCAACGTTTCACTGGAGACGCGCTGCTGACGTTACCGAGCAGGGTGACGGAACGTTTGCAACGAAACCCACCAGCTCGGTGAGCAAGTCTACAACCTCATCCACAACCCAAGCTACAAATCTTCTTGAAAACTTTAAATATTTCAGTACTGCTTTGGATTCAAACAGTTAAAACAGATGAAGCGTTAGGAAGCATGCAAGCTATCTTGAGGTAGTGGCAGAGGAACCAGAATAACTGCAGGGATGACAGGAATTTGGCTGCACAATTACCTTGGAAAATCTGAGGTTACTCTCCTTGAAGCAAAGAAGATGTATTAAGTTAATACGAGTTTTGGCAAATATAGAGAAAGGCAAATCATACTCATTGGCTAGTCATACAATGATAGGCAGACATAGATTCAAGGTTTCAAATCTAGACATGATGGGCATCGGAACAAAGAAGAATTTATTTCTCCAAAACAAGTAGAAATTATCCAGCATACTCGACTTCTCAGGGTGGTGTAAGCAGAAAAGATCAATGATTTCAAGAAGAAACTGGATGAGCAGAGGAGTGCAACTGAGTAGATTGCTTTCCATTTAACTAGCAAGAGTCAATGGGCCAAATGGCCTCCTGTGTGCTGAAATGAATTGTACATCAATTGTTTCCAAGTAGTGGACATTCATTTGAACCCCTATAAATAGATACATACTAAAATCATTGTTGTGGTCTAAGTTAGTGTATGCTTACAATACGACCTCTGTAAATAAATATGGGTAAAAATGAACTACTGTTCTGTCCTTCACCAACAGGCTTTCTAAAGAACATTAAAAAAAGCCAACTCCACCAGCACTCAATAGCTAAATGGCACACTGCAGGCATGTACAAACAAGGGAGCTCACAATGTTTGCAATCCATGCTCGATGCTCAATTCAGGTGGTCTCACCAGTCCAAATGCATGGATTCTGCAACTGGCCTCGCAGCCGTGGACAAGAAAGGATAGGGGCAGAAGGCAGGTTTCTGCTCTTCGGTGTTTCCTTGGGATCTATACTGCAACGGGCTATGTCCAAGAGCTGACTTTCCCAGTCAGAAGTATTTCAGCTGAGAATGGAGATTTTTGTAATATTAAACTGCAATCTGCTAATTTCTATGAGGAAGTTAGCTTCATTTATCCAAACTTGGAAAAGATCTGGATGTCATACAACTAAATTAGAGATTGTCTGGGGTGTGAGCTCCTCTCCTTGATAATCTACTGTGTCCAGACATCCCACTCACAACAGTAAAATTCATTCCTGTGTGTCATTAAGATAAATGATTGGGCCTGGGGCTGACAACACTCATTGTCCAAGTTTGGACTGACAGGAATGATCAATAGGGCAAATTCCAGGGAAGCTGTAACCCCAATAAAAATTAAACCTCATGGAGAACAGAAGAAATAGGCTCCCAATTACTTCCACTTTGCATTTATTATCATTCCTTGGCATTGATTATCCAACAGATTTTTAGAAGTAGTTTGCAACAGTGACAGTTCCTGCAATTGTACTGTGACTTTTTAGAAGCTTCACTTTATCCTTCTCGTTTATGCGGTTAGAAAAATGATTATTCATTTTTTACAGCAGGCAAGATTACTCCAAGTAACTACACAAAAATATCCTGCATGAACACGTGTTTTCAGCAGTTTGTCCCTTGTCATCATGGAGTCACAGAGATATACAGCACGGAAAAAGACCCTTCGGACCAACTCATCCATGCCGACCAGATTTCCCGAACTAAATTAGCCCCATTCGCCCGTGTTCCCTCTCGACATTTCTTATTCGTGTACCTGTCCAAATGTCTCTTAAATGTTAACTGTATCTGCATCTACCACTTTGGTAGCTCATTCCAGATATGAACCTCCTTCTGTGTGAAAAAGTCTATCACCTCTCACCTCAAAAATATGCCCCCTAGTTTTGAACTCCACCACAATAGGGAAAAGACCTTGGCTATTCACCTTATCTACGCCCCTCATGTTTTTATAAACCTTTATAAGGTTTCCCCTCAACCTCCTAGACTCCAACGAAATAAGTCCCAGCCTATCCAGCCTCTTCTTATAACCCAAACCCTCTGGTTCTGGTAATATCCTTGTAAATCTTGTCTGCTCCCTTTCAAATTTAATAGTACACTGCCTATTGCAGGGCAACCAGAGCTTGCCCTGTCTTTCTCCATTGAAGGGGTAGTCACATAAACTCAACTAATTGACAGCAGGACAGTTTTGACTCACTCAGTTATTTTCCTTGTCTACTCTTGGATGTTCAAATACCTCACCATTGGAGCGTTGGCAAACATATTCAGATAGGCTATTCTGCAAAATTTTCTCCACAGCCTCATGAAAACTTATTCATGAAGTGTGCTTGCCAGAATGAAACAAGATCTCAGTTGAGGGTTAATTGTTCGGCAAGAAATACTCAAAATCTGCACCACTGTGTCTTCAAATCAGGTACCAGAGTTCCTGCTGCCCTCCAACACCAGACCTAAGTGTCCACTTCTCAGTGTGGAGCTCAGAAAAACAAATATTAACACATGATTAACCAGCAGGGTAGAACCTTGTATTCTTCTCGTCTCTCCTCTCCAGCTTAACACTTAACAGCCATCAGACATGCACTTTCGCTGTCTCGAATGTATGAAGACGAAGATAATGAAGAGCTGTAATTCTGGTGGAGTTCCTATTTTATTTCAAAAATATACTTTATTCCTTAAAGAATCTTTGCACATGCACACTGTCACAAAGCAATTTGGTTCTACACAGTTATGTATCAAGCAAACAAATAAAACATGGAATTGTGACGACCTCGACAAAAACCACTGAATCTTCCTCCAGAGATAGTAGGAACTGCAGATGCTGGAGAATCCGAGACAACAAGGTGCAGGGCTGGATGAACACAGCAGGCCAAGCAGCATCATAGGAGCAGAGAGGCTGACGTTTCGGGCCTAGACCCTTCATCAGATGA
>NC_063371.1:6573957-6601569 GCF_021869965.1 Rhincodon typus
TCTGATGAAGGGTCTAGGCCCGAAACGTCAGCCTCTCTGCTCCTATGATGCTGCTTGGCCTGCTGTGTTCATCCAGCCCTGCACCTTGTTGTCTCGAATCTTCCTCCAGGTTCCCTTTGCAAAGGCACATTTCAGAAGGAGGTTTGTGACAGTCTTTAACCCCCTGCAGCCACGTCGAGGGCAGCATGCAATGGTACAGGCTGACCGGGTATACAGAAAGGATCTCACAGGTAGTGCCCTTCTCACCACCAGCCAAGTGATGTCTTGATGCTTGTTGCAAAGTTCTGGTGACAAGGCATTCTGCCAAATGACTCCGACAGTCTGCTCAGGGAACCACGCGACAAGATCCACCGTCTCCTCCCTCAGGGACGTTACGTGTTAACCAGTTCCTGAAGGAGTTGTCATCAAAGGTGTTTCTTTTTGCAGTTGAAGGACAGTTGATATAGAACGGTCCAACTACTGGGGCGGCACGGTGGCTCAGTGGTTAGCATTGCTGCCTCACAGCATCAGGGACCCGGGTTCGATTCCACCCTCGGGCGACTGTCTGTGTGGAGTTTGCACGTTCTCCCCGTGTCTGCGTAGGTTTCCTCTGGGTGTTTCGGTTTCCCCCCCACAGTCCAAAGATGTGCAGGCTCGGTGGATTGGCCATGTTAAATTGCCCGTAGCGTTCAGGGATGCGTAGATTAAATGGGTTATGAGGGATGGGTCTGAGTGGGATGTTCTGTGGGTTGGTGTGGACTTGTTGGGCCAAAGGGCCTGTTTCCACTGTAGGGATTCTATGATTCAATATGTGGAGCTGTACAACAGCAGCGAGGCCAGTCCAATTCTTTGCAACACCAGGGACAGGTAGAAGCTCAGTTCATACTGACACTCGGTGTTTGCGCACCAAGGGTCTATGCACAGCTTGATGCAGCCGCACACAGAGGTTGGGTGGCCATCAGGGTGAGGGCAACATTGGGTATGTTCCACATTCCCCCCCTCCCACACCTGATCCAGAGTTTCGTACATGGAGTCCCTGCAGACCCGGTCTACCGGAGGCTTCCAAATGAAATGGAAGATGGCTCGGGTGACTGGAACAGCACTGCTTTGGGGGATAGGCCTGAGCTGTGCTACGTACAACAACAGAGGTTTGACAAGAATCCAGGTTGCGCATTGCGTTAAGTTTTTGGTTAATAGCATATGAAATTGAACTTCTGTGGACCCTTGTTCATAGTGGTGGAGACATTTTGAAGTTATCTGTACCAAACTACATGACAGTTCAATATCCCACAGCAAAGTGTTGCTTTTGCCTACATACCAATTATAATTGTACCTTAAGCCCCAATAATTGTCTGAGAAAGAGAATGTCTGACATAGCAATTGGCACAGCACATGCACTTCCTCATTCCCCAAGTCAAATTGTAAGCTGCACAAAAAAAATGCACCTCACTTGTGCAGAATGTAGTCCATGTGATGAAGTAACAAGTACATAAAATCAACAGGTCGATGAAACCCACCAGAGAAAGAGGGATCTCCTCCTCCCTCAAATAGCTATTCATGTATACAGAGAGGACCACATCTTCGAGTACTCTGTGTGGCATATCAACAGGTTGTGAATCTGAATCTGGTGCCCAGCTTTTCCATCACAGTACCCGCTGCTTACATCCTGACCCATTTAACTCCACGCGTCTGGAATCTTCCTCACCCATCACCTTTCAACCTCTCTTCATGCCTTTTCAAAGCACCTTTAATTCCACTGTCTGGACTTCACCATAACATTTTTTTTTGCCAGATAAACTATTTATCATTCCACACAGAAAGAAACTCAACCCTCAGCAGAACGAAGACTTTGGGAATCTTTTTATTTCCACAGAACTTTTTTAAAAGCTGTTTTGACCACTGAATGTTCTTCATCATTCCATCGTGCTGTACAACCTATTCTGCTCTGAAATAGGACTGCTGCTCGCAGTGGGTCCAACACATTGAACGTTGCTGATAGGGTATATACCATTCCCCTGTGACCTCTTCTTTTATCTGGTGTCACCAACAAAAACACGAATGGCATAAAAGCAATGTCTTAATACTGCTCTGAACACATGACTCAAAACAACCAGTTTAGGCCCTATCAGAAGGTTGTTAACTGCCTTTTGGAAGCAGGGCAGTGTACTGACAACAGGCATGAAGTGAGGGAATGGAAGCAAAACAAAAACTGGTATTTGGGAACGAAAACAGAATTCGCTGGAAAAGCTCAGCAGGTCTGGCAGCCTCTGTGAAGAAGAAAAAAAAAATCAGAGTTAACGTTTCGGGTCCGGTGACCCTTCCTCAGAACAGTTCGAAATACAGTTAGGTTTTACGTGGTCCAATTTACACCTGAACAAACCTTTTTTCCAATCAAAACAAAAACACCACGACTGACATTGATAGTTTGAAGTTCGCAGGCTGCAGCAGAAATCAGGTTGAAAGGGGCCGTATTTTGCCGATGCTTATTGTATAAGCAATGAAGCGAATCTTGGCGGACACCTCAGACAGACTGCACTGTCACGCAGACATGGCGAGCACATGATCTCTCTGTGATCAGCTAAACAACAAATCCATCTACTGGGCGAGCGGCGAGAAACTGGTCGATGAATGAGCACGGTCATACTTCTCGCCCAAGAGATTTCCGCTTTCTAACCCCCACCCCCAATTCATGAGATTTGAAGCCAACGTTTGAAAATGCTGGTTGATTAATGAGCACTGTCTAATCTCCCAGCACCGCAGCAGCACCACAGAGCTCTTCCTGCACCAATAACCAACGTACTTTCAATGACAGATCTAAACGAAAACCATGAAGAACCACGATTATATTCGGTGTGCGTGTGTGAAAGGTTTCCTGAAACGCTCTGCCCCCAATATTTTTCATACCATTTTTAGAATTGCTTTGGCCCTAAGAGCAAAGCGAAAACCAAATGCTGCAACCAACCTGCAGTCAAAATAGCTCCAGTCAAAAAACTCGTGTCCAAGTGGCGGTGATACAGTAACAAGTTGTACATGAGAGATGGACTCTCTCTCCGACCACCTCCCACCACCACGAAGCCCTGCATTCGCCTAATATTGTGACCGATTTAAGGTGCTAAATTAAACATCTAAGGGAATAAACAACCAAGCATATCACTTTTTAAAATGTGACTCAATCGCGAACGGGCAAGGAAAACAAACCCGAGGGGGAAAAAAATGGGCTAAAGGAGCATTTCTGACGCGCATTTCATAAACAAAATCAAATCCCGACAGATGAGGAAAACGAAAGGCTGAGTTTGAGCGTCGCTTGGCTGTCACTAGCTGAGAGACGGCGGAGATGGGTGGATACAGACTGACAGCTGCTTCATTCTCGCTGTAGCCCACAGCCTCCTCAAAGAAAATGTCGAGGGGAGCTGCAATTAAAGCATTCATCTACCAACCTCGAGCAGACAGCTTTTTGGTGTTAATGATTTTCGCTGCATATTCTTGCCCTGTTGACAGCTTCACGCATCTGCGGACGATTGAGAAAGCACCTCTGGATAGAAAAGGAAAGAAACAGACACAATGTAGCAGAGAAAGGATGTTATTTTGCAACCATTAAAAAAAAATCATAAACTGTTGCGATTTGTTTTTTTTCCCCCTTTGAGGTGGGGGGGGGAAGGAGGGTGGTTAGTGGAGGTTTCTCTGAAGCTGCTGCAAAGACAGGGGGTCGTGATGGTGGGGGTTGGCAGGAGAAAGACTGGCCACAGGCGGGAGGAAGGAAGCTTGTGCCACTTACTTGCCGAGCTCCTCGTAAAGCTGGTATTCATCGCTGAATCGGGTACACGTTCCAGTCGAGGCCATGTTGGAAAAAATTGCAACTCGAGATTGCAAAGGGAGGGAGGGAGCCAGCCAGCGCTTGCTACCGGGCGCCGGCTGATTGACAACTCGGTGCAGCGCCTCTCGCGAGATAGGGAGGAGAAACTGAGCGGCTTCCTCTGATTGACAGTCTGCAAGCACCAAGATCAGGAGCACTGCTCTCGCACCAATCTCTCCGATCTTCCAAGATGCAGCCGCCTCTCACTGTAACGCTGTCAACTGGGAGAAATTGGGTTGGTTTCTCCCCGCCAGCTCGGGACGCGCGATCTTTCAGTAGCACCCGCCCCCCCTCCCCCAGAAAAAAAAGAAACAAAAATTCCTGCAAACCTGGAGCAAGAGACGCGAAAAAGCTGCAAAAACACGCACACGGCGGGTCACCCAGGATCTGCGGTGGCTTTCACCCCACGCAAACTGTTCTGTCCGCAAATCGCTGCCATCATTTTCCAGTTGTTTGCTTCAACGTGCAAACCGAGATAAATTACTTCAAAGAGACAAGATCTCAGTTTTTAAAAGTTATCCAAACTCAAGAAATGGGTGTATTTCTTTTTAAAAGTCCTTTACGAAATCTCACAAAACTCTCAACCACTCCGGGTTCAATGTCACCACTCAGAAACGTTACTTCATTAACGCTTTAGAAAGTAGTCCCATCATTTCTTCGTATTTTTAATTTAAACAAACGTGAGCAAAAACTCCAAGAAGCTAAATAAAGTCCGCTTACTTTTCTAACAACGATATCGGTGAACCTGGGAAACTAGACTGCATCAACTCCCTTTGCGACAAGCTGGGTATCAGGTTTGTCGATTAACGGTGTGTTAAAACCGCTAATATTTCAAAGCGCCTTTTTCCCCAACAGCACGAGTGCTTCACAATTCGTTCAATACCTTTGAATTTTGATCAGCTTTGTGAAGTGAGTCGGTCAATCTGATTGATTGATTTATTGTCATGTGTACCGAGGTACAGTGAAAAGCTTTGTTTACCAGCAGTACAGACCGATCATAGTAAGCAAGGATGTACCGATCAAAAAGACTATCAAGGCATACAGGTTACTTTGCACAGGGCCTGTGCTAGGCGCGATCAATGTTCGCAAGATCAGCATAATTTCAGGCCAGAGCACAAGATCATCCCCAAAATATCATGCGGACAATATCTTGCCATTCTTTTTGGTGATTTTGCTTAACAAATCAATGGTGACCAAGGTGTCAGGACAACTGCCCTGGCTTATCTTGGTGGATAGGTCGCTGATGAAGCCAATGTCAAAAAGTGAGAGATGACACATTTGGATACAAGTAACATAGAGAGAGGATATAGATGTTACAACGCAAAAGCATATACAGGAGCAGAGAGACTTGGCTGCACATGTGTACAACTAATAAAAGGTGACAGGACAGGTCAAGACAGCATAAATGCTTAACAAAGCATACACCATTTCTGGATATTTTCTAATCCACCTGATGCTATGACCCACCCATTGAATAGGCAGGAATTTAACCCAGAGGTCCTTGGCTCAGAGGTAAGGACACAACATTGTGCCCACTGAGACGCCCATAACCATTTGTGGCTTCATTTATAGGGATATAGAACACAGGAGCCAGTGAGTATAAAGTCACTGAACTTACCTCGGCTGATAGTGACACCTCCACTGCAGTTTTGGCACAACTTTTTAGGAAGGATGTAAACACATTCGAGAGTGTGCAGAAGACATTTACAAGAATGGTTCCAGGGATGAGCCACCTCAGTATGAGGGTGGAATGGAGAGATTGGGATTCTTCTGCTTGGGGAAAGGAAAGGTCAGAGGGGATCTGAGAATTATTTTCCAAAATCATGAGGGGTCTGGACAGAGGAGATATAAAGAAACTGTTTCCGCTCTTCAGAGGATTGAGAGCCAGATGGAAGAGAATTTAAGAGTTTAGCAAAATACGCAAATGTGAGGTGAGAAAAAGCTTTTTAAACACAGAGTCATTACAATCTGAACCTGTGGTGATTGCAGGGTCAGTTGAGGCAATCAAAAAGGTCTGACTGACGATTACGTAAGAAAAGAAAACATACAGGGTTACAGGGAAAAGGCAGGAGCTTGACAGCCAGTTTAAATACCTCGACAGCCAATACTTCCTGCACTGTACCGGTCCTGTGATTCTGATAGAGGGTATTCAGAGCCTCGGTTCAACATCTTACTTAACAAAGAACACAGCTAACAACACAGCACCAAACTGCTGGCCCAAGCAAGAAGCTCTGGCCTCTGGAGTTGGGGTTTGACACCTTCCTATCTCAAAGGCATACAAAAACCGATAAATGAGGACCAACATTCGGCAGTTTAGCCAATCACTTGTCAGGCCTGCTCACGAAACAATACAAGTCCTGACTGACCCCCATCTCAATACCATACCTCCATTCTCACACCACACACCTCACAACACCTTTCGTGTTTAAAAATCTCTCTCTTTCACAAATATATTCTGTCACTTGGCATCCACTGTCGTTTGTGAGAATTCCATAAGGTTACCACCCCGAGTAATTTTTTTTTTTTATTCATTCACGGGATGAGGGCATCGCTGACAAGGCAGCATTTATTGCCCATCCCTAATTGCCCAGCAGGCAGTTCAGAGTCAACCACATTGCTGTGGGTTTGGAGTCACATGTAGGCTACACCAGGTAAAGATGGCAGTTTCCTTCCCTAAAGGACATAAGTGAACCAGATGGGTTTTTCCAACAATTGACAATGGATTCATGGTCATCATGAGATTCTTAATTCCACATATTTATTGAATTCAACTTCCACCATCTGCTATTGCGGGATTCAAACCCGGGTCCCCAGAACATTATCTGGGTCTCTGGATTAACAGTCCAGCAATAATACTGCGAGGCCATCGCCTCCCCTATATTGTTTCTCATCTCAATCATAATGAAGTCTGGCAATCTTTTGAAAGTCGTTTCATTGTCACAGGTTCACCAGCTTTCTAATTCCTTATGGTTCTTCTTCACTCCCTTCTTACAAACAGGTATTTTCTCCCCTTTCTTCAGGCTGAAGCATCACCCCAGTGAACCTGATGCTGTTCTCTTACAGCATGAACTGTGTATCAGCTATGGTTTATTCAAAAGCACGCTTGCCTTGTGCAACACGCGGAGTTTAAGTTCGTGTCCACAGATTTCAGCACATAAATAAATATTGCAACTTCAATGTAAATGGATGGGATACTGCAATCAGGTTGCATTGTTGGAGATACCATCTTTTCATGTTTTGGGGAGCTTGCTGTATGAAAATTGACTGCTGCATTTTCTTTATTACAACACAGGGGGACTTCAGAATTGCTTTGCGGATGCAAAGCTCTTTAGAATATCCCGAACTTGTGAAAGGTTCAGCAGAAGTACCAATCTTTCTTTCACATCTGTACACACTAACAAGATTTGTTTTTGTCACTCACCAGTGATACTGCCTTTTATTTTCATGGTCATCTATCCTTTCTCGATCACTGCGAGAGAAGGAATGAACTCATGAAATTGGTCGCCTTAGAATCTTTTTTATTTTGCTTTCATCCCATTAACAGGGAAGCAGCAATAACCAGTTTCTCTTTGCAATGTTGATAAAATGACCAAGGGCTGATCTAGACCATGAAAGGCACAAAATAGGGGCTCTTGTCGCATAGTGGCAGTGTGCCTAGCTCTGAGCCAAGAGACAGAGGTTCAAGTCCCATATGTTCCAGAAGTATCTCACGAGATATCTGAACAAGTTGAAGCAAAATATCTGGAACAAACAAATCTGGGCAACCAGGGCAATGTGTAGTGTCTGACCAACAGACACAGGACATCAATCAGGTTGGACAAATTTTCATTTAAC
Source organism: Rhincodon typus (assembly GCF_021869965.1). Classification (NCBI taxonomy): domain Eukaryota; kingdom Metazoa; phylum Chordata; class Chondrichthyes; order Orectolobiformes; family Rhincodontidae; genus Rhincodon; species Rhincodon typus. The sequence continues at coordinate 6,581,624 of NC_063371.1, forward strand.
CTCTTGTGTAATTGGTGGATCATGTGAGCACAGCAATCTGTTGTACTTCTAGTTCTATAAAATACACTGTTCTCGGAGAGAGACATCACTCTGTTCTTTTTAGCTCCCCTGCACATGCTTGAATAAAGGAGATAAGTTAGAAGATACTTTGAGCATCCCAACTGAGTTAATCTTCTCACCATACATCATCAACTTCCTGGTGCCAATTTACTGTTTTCATATCATCACAGTCTTCCCTTTGATCAGAATGTGAAGGACCATATGGTTTAACAGGCTACAAAGGGAATGCTGCATACATGTGATAATCACCTTGAGACCGAAATAGCCATTAGTCCAAAATGGCAACTAGGTTTTAGGGTTCCATAGCCTATGCTGACGGGTGGCTGGGGACAGAAAAAGTGTGAGGGAATCAGCGGGGTAGGAGCTAGGGGAAGGGAGATGTTGTGTTACAGTCATAAGTATACCCACTGGATGCCAACTCAAAATGAAGACCCTCAATTCTGATCCTTTCTCAATGAGACTATCTGGAGCAGGGCTTGATCTCCACCTGTCCAGACTTAGAAAGGTAAATGAAACCACAAAACTAAAGGTTCTCCCTGTCCTCTTGCTTGGTGTGAGAATAATAATGGCACAGGCCAGTGACCACAATTCAGGCCATTTGATTGGAGGTTCATTGGTAACATCAAGAATTTTTTAAAAAAGCAATCAGAAATTACAAAACCAGAAGGCTAGTGCTGGATTAACAGCTGAGCAGTCTCCGTCGGCAAAGATTTTTCCAGTCTCACCTATGGAGCAATTCTCCCTACAATGGAGTATTCTCCCTACAAACTCAACACATTCAAGTTAAGACTGACTGCAAAACCTTTTCTCCTTTTTATATATAAATAAAAATGAGACACTACACTTAAATAGAGAAACACAGAAAATTAATTTTAAAGGCAGGCATCCGTGCATCTCACAACATGATGGACTACATCTAGGCTGTATGTCACTTCCGGAGTGAATATCTTATGTTGTGGCCACAGAAGCCAATTCGTGAGTAACAGTTCCTTCCAAGCTAGCACAAATAACTTCTCTTATTTCAAGGTAGACTTTTTTTTTCTCCTTCTTTGGTGGACTTGGTCTTCTGCATCTTGTCATTTCTTATCTTTTTTTCCCTTCACCCTTCCTGACAGTTTGCTCTGCAGGCAATCCAGTCAGCAACATGGGCCTGAAGTGCTTTAACTCTGATCCTGGTCAACTTGCAGCCTTGCTTTGTTTCTGTCCTTGTATCATAGATATGGGCAACCAATTGGGCTTCTATGAATAGCAAGCTCATCATGCAGCATGCCTTTCTGTTTTCCCTCCACTCTCCTTCATGTTACATGACCAGCTCTACTTTTCTGAGATCTTTCCTCACAAGCATTTTGTAAAAGGAGCAGCCAATGAACTTACTTCTCCATCTTTTACAAGTGAAATTCCTTAACTGGCTGCTTCGGCAGAACCAGAAATCCCCTCCACATTGACTCCATTCAGGAAAAAAGCATTTTGGGATTGAGAAACAGAAGAAGAGAGTCGAGACTTTTGGCAACATCAACAAGTGTAGGGCAAGTCATTCAGGGAACAAGTTTGCATTTTTGCATCAAGAATAGTATCATAAAGTCATTGTGAGCCACACATGCTGGTTTTTAATGTGGATAAGGTACATCGGTATCTCATTTACTCAGTGCTCAATTACGCACCCACCACCCAACCCCAACAGCTGGCAATGCCCACCAGCAAGTACACTGATATTTCACCTCAGCTGACAAGTGAAACCAAAATAGGGTACCATCACCTTTGGCACATTCCCAGAGGAGATTATACCCCTTGAACTGTATGAAGGAAGAAATGTTGCAAGAGGCAAGTGATCCGAACAAAGAAAGAATGATTCTGCAGTGAATGCAGATGTGTTGTTGTTGGATCACCTTAGGCTTACCAAACCATAGAGCTGCTCTCTTATTAGACAGAGATGATTGCTGGTGATTTAACATGAGGGCCACCGCACCTCAGGTGAAGGGAGGGGTTGAGCAGGACAGTTCTTCACAGTAACCTCAGCCAGTGGTGGGAGTTGAGCCCACACTGTTGGCATCACACTGCTTCGCAAACCAGCCATCCAGCTCAGTGAACTAAACCGACACAAGTGAATACAGATACCAGCAAGCGGTGTAGCATAGACAGAGAACTTTCCAGTCCAAGCAGACTTGAGGGTAGTCATCTCTCAATCAGAAGACTGTGATCTCACCAAATCTCACGAGATCTTTGGCAACAAGTCTTCGTTAGAAAAATACTGCGTTAGAAAGAAGTGACAGGCACAACTTCGCATTCGCCTGACAAAAATATGCCGTTTGGCTTTCTGCAAAGAATGGTGGGTGGTAAGGTGTGCTGCAGGTGTGAGAACCTGCAAAAGGATTGCCTGGAGCGGTGACTGATTTGAACACGTGAGAATACAGAGAAAAGGAAGTGAGGTAAGGAGATATGTAGGTTATCCTTAACTGTTCCCCAAAGGAGATTGGAAAGTCACAGATGCAGAATTATCAACCTTGGATATTGGAGTTTTCACAGCTAACATTATCAGACCACATTGCCACTTCAGGTTATTGTCTTTGCATTATGACTAACCTATGTTTAGCACATAAAGCACTGAACAACACCTCCACAAAATAAGGTAAGGTACAGTTACATATTCAGTGTACTTTACAAATCCTGTTGCTTTTCAAATGACTCATAAAGTCAATGAATGGTACTTGAGTCAATGATACAATTGCCAAAATGATACTGTGTAAATCTGATCTTGTTCCATGAATAACAGAAACACAATGACAACAGATGGAGCCAACTTCCTGATTGATTTCTTGAATAAACACAGATTATACGACAATGGAACAAATCCCAGTGGCCTACTGCCAACCAAGCTCAACTATCTTCTTCCATTAGCAAATATCATTTTAAAATGACAATCAAATGCAGTCACATATTGCCTCAGGTTTAGCTGCTTATGATGTCACTAAGAGGCCTCACACAGATGAGGAAGCAGATTCAAAGATCAAATCTTCGTGGACATGAGAACATGAACGTTGCTACTGCTGCTAATGTTGTGACAATATCAAACAGGTAAGAGTGGAACCAAGGGCAGTCCCACTGAGCTGGACAATGGAGGAGAAGCACTGTAGGTTAAATCACTGTCTGGACCCTGAAAGGATGTCTCTGGATTTCTGCACCAAGGGCTATCAAGTCCTCTAAACCTGAAAAAGACCCTTTTCAAAATATCTCTGTTCCAGCATTAGCACATGTTGCTTCATCTAATCATTCTTCACAGCATATCCTTGTAACACTAAGTGCCATTCTTACAACCAATGATTTACAGTACCTTATTTTTAAGCTCATTATGAGTGACAGTTTCCAACCATACAGCTGCTGGGCAAGTCAGAGATAGCTGCTGCCTTTATTCGTCGCTAATGTATTTAAATGCATCTTATCTATACTTGAAAATACATTAAGTAAAGAAATTGTACAGCAGTACAACAAACCAACAAAGGTGCATTATTTGTCATAAAACAAAGACAGAAGTGGCTGGAGAAACTCAGCATATCTGGCAGGAGGTGCGGAGAGAAAGCAGTGACCCTTCATCAGAATTAAGACCATAAGGAATAGGAACGGGAGGAGGTCATTCAGATCCTTGAGCCTGCTCCACCACTCAATAGGATCATAGCTGATCTGACATTCCTCATGTCTTCTTGCCTGCCCTTTCCCCAAAAGTCTCGAGTCCCCAACTGATCAAGAATCTACCTCAGCCATAAATATACACAAGGACTTTGCCACCAGAGCTCTCTATGGCGAAGGGTTCTCAAGACTCCCAACACTCAGAAAAGAAATTCATCCTCATCTCAGTCTTAAATTGGTGCCTCCTAGTTCTGAGACTCTGAACTCTGCCCTCTGGTCCTCAACTTTCCCATGACGGGAAACATGCTCTCAACCACTGCCCTGTCAAATCCCTTAAGAATCCTCTATGATTCAATGAGATCACCTCGCATTCTTCTCAACTCCAGTGAATCCCAACTTATTTAACCTTTGCTTATAAGACAATCCCTCTATAGCAGGGATCATTCTCGTGAACCTTCTCTGAACTGCCTCCAATGAAATAGTATCTTTGCTTCAGTAATAGGATCAAAACTGCTCACAGTACTCCAGATGTGGTCTCACCACCACCTTGGAGAATTGCAAGAAAACTCCCCTACTCTCATATACCAACCCTACCGTCGAAATCAGAGTCAAGATTCTGGTGCCTTCCTGATTACCTGCTGCATCCATGTGTTACCTTTGCGTTTATTGCACAAGTACCTCCAATTCAGTTACAATTTTCTTCAGTTTCTCTCCAGTTAAATAAAACTGTTCTTCTGTTCTCCCTTCCAAAATGAATACCTTGTCATCTTCCCATATTACCATCCATTTGCCAACTTTTTTGCCCAATTAGTTAATCTATCAATATCGCTCTGTAACCTGTTTGTAACCCCCCGCAAAATGCCTTTTCAACTATTTTAGGATCATCTGCAAATGTGGTGACACTACATGGACTTCTTTCCTCCAAATCATTAGCACGTGCTGTAAACAATTACAGTCCTAGTATTAATTGCTGTGAAAACCCACTGGTCACAGGTCAGCAATCTGAAAAGGAACCCTCAATCTGGTCTGCGAAATTTTCTGCTCACAAAGTGGTCTCCTCTAAATGGGCAGATGAAGCACAGACTGGGCGCTTGCTTTGCGGAACACCTACATTCTATTTGCAAAAATGACCCTCAGCTTCCAGTTAAGTGCCATTTCAACACACTATTGAGTTGTCCGGCCAACATCTCTGTTTCAGGCTTGCTACCATGCTCCAGCAAAGCTTTAGAGCAAACTGAAAGCTAACTCGTTTTCTGCTTTGGAACCTTGCAACCTTCTGGACTAAATATCAAGTTCAATAATTTTAGGACCGGAGCACCTTATACCATCTCCTTACCCCAACCCCCACACACACCAGGCCCATCATGGGCTGCTACCAGAAACAACCCACTGTCAGCTACAAAAGGTCCCCATTAGCAGTAATTCATTCTCCCAAATATCCCCTTTACCCTTCCCCGAGTATGCCCAACTGTTTTTCTCTCTCTCTCTCTTTCTAAGACCACTTCCACCTATCATTTCCTCTTTTCCCCTCACCCCACCCTTTGTCGCAACCTTTTCCTCACTACAATCAGTTCTGAAGAAGGGTCACTGGGCCTGAAAACATTAACTCAGCTTTCTCTCCACAGATGTTGCCAGACCTGCTCAGATTTTCCAGCAATTTCGGATTTTGTCCCTTCTCCCTACTTGCTGGTTCCTGCCCATTAGCCAATTCCCTATCCATGCCAATATATTACCTCCAACGCCATGGGTTCACAATCTGCCCACAACTGATAGTAGCTAGGATAAGATGGTATTTATGCTGAAGACAAGGGGTGAGATCGGAAAAAGAGTACATTAGATGAAGGCAGATCCCAGGCAGAGAATGAACAATTGTAAGCCAGGGATGAAAAAAGCTGATAATGGGACTCTAAGTAAGTGAAAATGGGTATGCTGTACTGCAAGCAGTCTGTAGCATGACAGGGTCCGGGAGGTCAGGGGGAAGACACGGAACAAGGTGTCTGGCCATGAAATAATTAAACAGATAGGTACAGGGATAGGTAAGGTTTAGATGGATATGGGCCAAATGCACGCATTTGGGATTAGTTTTGGAAACCTGGTCAGCATGGATAATTTGGGCTGAACGGTCTGTTTCAGTGATATATGACTCAATATTAAATCTTCAGAAGGGTCTAGGCCCAAAACGTCAGCCTTCCTGCTCCTCTGATGCTGCTTGGCCTGCTGTGTTCATCCAGCTCTACACCTTGTTATCTCAGATTCTCCAGCATCTGCAGTTCCTGCTATCTCTGAAACAATATTAAATCCTGACAGCTTTCCTTATAATGTTACTTCAATTACAAGGGAAGATTAGAGAAGCTAGGGTTTTCCTCCCTCCGATAAGGTTGAGAGATTTGAGAGAACTGTTCGAAATCATGAGTAGTCTGGATAAAATACATAAAAAGAATCTGGTTCCATTGGTAAAAGGCTTCAGAATCAGCAGACACTGATTTCAAGTCAACAGTCAAATGTCCCAAAGGTTACACGAAAAGCTTTTTGACACAAGTGGTTACGATTTGTAATGATTGTGGAGGCAGAGTCAATCATTCAAGTTGTCAAAAAGTACTGGATAATTGTCTGAACATATAAAATTTGCAGGGCTTCAAGAGAAGGTGGGGCACTTGAACTAAGTGCATTGCTGTTGAATGCAGCCAAAACCGACATGATTGACCAAATGGTTTCACTCTGTGCTGTAACAATGATGTGACTGCAGTATTTCAGTTGGAGTACAAAAGGTTGATGGAACATCTTCCACTGTATCTCTGACTAAATTGCATGCTCCAACTTTTAAAAATTTTGCCTCCACGTCTGACCATAGGTGCGTGTAATTTCAATCAGAAATTGCCAATTGCTTCACGTGTCACTATTCTTGGGAATAATCTGTTTGGAACTTTCGTTTGGTGAAGGATTTGATGCACACACTTGATTACAGATGTTCTCATGGATAAAATACCTTACCTGTTTATCTGGTCAGGTTCACCCCATTCAAGTGGCAGAAGTGGACTTGCATTCCTCTCTCCTCAGAATGTCAACTCTTTCGGACCTGTGTTTCAAAAACTATGTCCATTCACCTATTCTTCATGAATCAAGCCAAGGGAATTAATGTTGATCAGCTTTTTCCACTGCTTAGAATTACTGAATCCCAAACAGGGCACACAGAGGCCAATCACCCCATCAAGTCTGCATTGATCCTCTGAAGAGCATCCCACCCTGACCCAGCTCCCCGACTCTATCCTCATAAGCCCACTTGTAGAATAGCTAAACCACACAGACAACACATCCCTGAACACTACGGACAATTCAGCATGACCAATCCAATTAAACTGCACATCACTGGACTGTGGGAGCAAACTAGATCATCTGCAGGAAACCCATATAGACATGGAGAGAACATGCAAACTCCACACAGACAGTAATCCAAGGCTAGAATCAAACTCGGGTCCCTGGCGCAGTCAGGCAGCAATGCTAACCACTGAGCAACCATCCACTGTGCCACTCGAATTGACAACAGTTAGAAGCCAGATCCAATCGGAAGTTTTCCAAGTCCAAGGAGACCAAGTCCAATTACAATCACCATTCTCAAATCTGGACAAGACCAGTTAGTTCTACATTTAACTCAAGCTAAATTTTATTTTAAAACCACAAATGCAATTTCCGTTTCACAAAACATAGAAATACAGGAATATCCAAATGAAACTCAAGTCTTTTTGAGCTGTTCTTTACATTTTGGAACTTGTCCTCACACTTCTCGCATCCATTTTGAGAGACTGTCAATTCCCTGGAACACCGAGGAGGGCCCAGTCAAAGGTACCTGGAGAGGTACTTGTCAATTGTTCCAGACCAAGTAGGTAGATCAGTCACACCATCAGTTCACCAATGCAAGAGGAAATTGGTGCCGTGTTTGGTCATGTATAAACCAATACAAGATATGCACCCTTTCCAAGTGAAACGAGATATTGATTGATTTGGAATACTTTTTTCAGGCGGAAGGAGACAGAAGGCATATTTAAAGAAGAAAATTCAGCATAACAACATAATTCAACGTGAAGGTGCAGAGCATATGAAAAGATTTGATTGATTTGTCAGATTTGGTTCCTCTTGCTGATTTAAATACTGACAGACAGTATCTCACAAGCAGCTGTGTATCTCAGCAGAGAGGAGAAGAAGCTAGGACAAGCTCATACCAAAAATATGACGAAAATACCCAACATTAGGTATGGTTCAGTGGGTTGCGCTCTCACCCAGGTCAAAAGGTCATGGCTTCAACTCCTACTCAAGAGACCTGAGCACAAAATTCAGGCTGACACTATAGTGCAGCATTGAGAAAGGTATCAAATTGACACCTTATTGGCTCTCTGGACATCAAATCATGGTATGATATTTTTAAGAGGAGGATAAATCTCTCTGATGTTCTGGACAATATTATCCTTTGGTTAAAAATCACAGAAACAGGTTGTGTGAACTTGCCTCATACAAATTGGTTGTGTATTTCCCAAAAATGACAGTGACCAGACTCCACGAAGACTTTAGAATTCAAAACTTAAACAGGTTTGATCGATTCAAGATGTGTGGGCTGCCATAAAAAAGCAAGCTCTTTATTTCATTCCACATTGTAGCCAATATTTGGTCTGATTGGCTGAGCCAGCATACAACATGGTGGATGTTACAAACTGTTCTTGAAGGCAGTACAAGTGAGAATACAATTGCAGTTTTTAAGATTTCTGGTTCAAATTCCAGATAATTCAAAGTTTAAACTTGAAAATAAGCATCAAAAGGTCAAATAAGCCATTAAGAACGCACAGAATTCAAAGTCAAAACTCATTTTATCATGCTGCATCATCTCCAAAGTACAAACGGATGAATTCTTCTGGCAGTTCTCTGAAGTGTCATCAGAGGCACTGTTAGTTTTCAAATTAAACCACATACTGATGACTGACACAATGATATGATCAGCAGGACCAAAGTAAAACGTGCTTTGAGCAAGTTAAAATAAATTTTAATTTGCAAAATTCAACTGTTTGAACTGAGACATTTTCTTAAAAAAAGGTTTCCCCATTGCATATTTCTCCCACTCTCCTTAAGCTACTAAATCTTTACTGGGGTATAACCATAGAAATATCATCTCTTCAAATAACCAGTCTTCACGTAATTTGTTTTGAAATTAAGTAGTAGCAGGGTACGAGAGCTTGGAGACATGACTGTCCAGTTCAATACATCTACACTCACGCCCACAAGCTCTCATTTGGGAACTGCAGGGCAGCGAGCATAACAAGATGGCTTTCCCTTGGTTTTAAAAGCAAACTGCTCATTGTACCCTCCCCCATCATCGAGTTGAGACCGTGGCCTACCTAGTCTGTAACTTAGTTATCCACTGTCACTAGACAGTGTTCAAACCAATCGAGGTGCACAAGTAAATTGTCTGTGCACAACTGTAGTACACTTACTGCAATTTGTTATGTAAGGCAACTGCACATTGAACACCTCTAAGTATTTTTACTTCACCACCTCTTGGCAACAGAATGCAAGAACACATCAGATTCCACATGTATGCTGACAAATCCCTGCTGTACCATTCCAACATCTCTGACTTGTGACTTACATGTCCAGCATCCAGTAAAGGATAAGCAGGAATTTCTTCCAACTCAATATCACAAGACCAAAATCATCGTCTTTTGTTCCACAAATTAAATTCTGTTCTTGAACTCTCATTTCATCCCTTCATCAACCAGTGATTGAGGGTGAACTAGACCATTCTGAATCATGGTACCATCATGAGGGATGATGGTGCAGTAGTGGTAACACTGCTAGACTACTGAACCAAAGACCAGGCTTATGGTCCAGAGCACAGGTTCAGATCTCATTGCATTTGGTGTGACAATCTGGAACGTACTTCAACTGTCAGCGATTGGTGAAAAAACCCATCTGGTTCACTGACGTCTTCTATCCTTATCCAATCTGGTTTAACAGGACTCCATACCCAGAGCAACGTGGTGACGCTTCTCTACTCTCAGTAATGGTCTACCAAGTTACTCAGTTAAAGGTTAATTATGGATAGGTAACAAGTGTTAGGCTGGTCAGTGACTCACACATCCCAAAAAAAAAGGTGAAGAAGGTTTTCCTGAAACAATTTTCTGACCACATAATGACCCATGAACACCGACTTCCCCCTGCACTCCAAACTCAGTTTGTTTGTGGCTGAAATCGTCATTTGTGGCTTTGCTATTTCGAGACTCTGCCATTCAGTGCTGTGCTGATTGCCTCCCATCTTCCATCGAAACTCGTGGCATCCATATCCGAAGTGACATAAATTCTCACAACATTTAAGAATGGCTATCTCCCCTCACAAGTCTAAAGCTGATTCTGATGTTAGCTTGGACTGATTTCCGTTACAGACTGTAGCAGTCTACTTGTTTTCATCATTTCTGAAAATAAGTGGCAGGTCTGAATAAAAATATCACCTCAGAACTTTCTCATCCTTTGTCCTGGAGTGAGTCTCAATTTGAACCATGCAAGCGTATCCAGCAAATGCAATATTTATTTCCATAGCAAGAGGGAAAAAGCCACTGGCAACTCTCCCAGCAACACACTCACTTGCCTCCGAGTGGTTAGTTTGGAAATTTTGACCGGTTTTGACAACAAGAATCACATGAGGCACAGGGAGATGAAGGTGACAACTTATATTTACATGACATCTGTAACAGACTGAAATATTACAAGGCACTTATCAGGACTGCTAGCAACAAAGTGACAGAGGGAAGAGTGAAGGGTGAAGGGGGAAGCTATGATGACACATAAAACTTAATTTACATACAAAACATATATCATGCTGAAAGAAACATTTTTGTGACTGAAATAAATGATCAAGTTTGATGGACGTGATCAATGGTCCACAAGACAAAATTTGTATGTTTGCAGGTGACATGAAACTCAAGAAATATTGCTAACAGTGAAGAATGGTGATATATCTGAGGACTTCATGGACTGTCTGGCTGGTGAAATGGCCAAACACAAGGCAGATGCAACTTAATGCATAATACTTGTGAGAAGTAATTCATCCTGAAAGAAAGACTGAAGAATGGCATTATCGCCTAAACATTATAATTTGAGAGCTTACAAGACAGATAGACCTTGGGGAATAAATGGGGACAAATCTTTCAAAGCCGCAGTACAACTTGAGAATACTTTTGCAATAGCATAAAGGATCTCTGGCTTTATAGAGATTTTACCAAACAATTATTAGGTCCCAGGTGGAGTATTGCGTCCAAATCTGGGCATCTCACGTCAGGGAGACCATGACCATGGAGGTGATTTATCAGAATGGAGCACTGCAGGAAACTGCATGGAAATAGGAAGGCTGGAAATGTTTGCGTTGGAATCTAAAAACCAAGTAGAAAATTTAAACCAAGTGCTCAGAACCAACAAGTAGATTAACAAGGCAAGGCCTGTGCACAGTCAAGTGCATTGCTGGAATCTCTGGACAAGATCTGAATGCACTTTTCGTAAAATGCAAAAAATAAATGCATGCACATGTCTGATGAGTGCTTCCCCCTGCACACCAAGTGATAGACTAACAGCCTGTATCTCATCAAATGAGGCTACCACACAAATTCAGGATTTATATTCGCTATGGGCAAACTGTTTCCAGCAGTAGGAGGGTCAGAAATCAGTGGGCATGAATTTAAGATGATGAGCAAAAGGAACACAAATACAATCAGCAGAAATATACTTGTACAGCAACTACTCACGATCTGGAATGCACTGTCCAAAAGAGGTTGTGGACGCAATACCATTAAATAAAATCTTTCAAAAGGAATTTGAATACTCGAAGAAAATTTGCAGACCAACGACAGAGGGGTGACCTGTACCTGACCACATGAAGCAGCCCATGCCTGCTTACAAGATGGAAGACAGAAGCCAAGCAAAACTAAGCAGCCTGCTCACACAGTGAAATACAATGGTACCTTTGAACAGAATTGCCGTAAGGTCAGTAAAAGAATGCTGTATGTTCCCATCAAGCCATTTCTGATAAAAGGATGCCTTAGGACAGATAAATGACCAATTCGAGCCTCATTAATGAAAGGACGATTGTCCCAATAAATGAATAGCACCAGGTGCTAGATTAAGTCCCTAAGCAGCTCCAAGGTCGACAGCTAAAATTATTTTGTAGTAAATAGTTGCTTCTTTGAAGCTATCTGCAATATTAAGTAGTTTCTAGTTAAAAATATAATCAAAGTTGATTTCAATACCTAACCAGAATATAATACAAGCAGTGAAAAAAAAATTTAAGCTTAGATCTGAATGTTAACTACCCTTAGGAGATGTGCTGTCTTATGCCCTGAACAAGATAGATTGCTCACAATCCATAAAGCAGAAAATGCTAACAGATGTAGTTGTATAACATTATACTTTATAATTAACATTATAAAAGAAATTAACCTTATAGCAATTAGTTAAAACTAACTGACTTTTTATTTTATCATTATGTCATTGGGACAGTGGGAAATATTGAAGGAATGGCTGAATTTGGTAAAATGAAGTACATGTAATACAATGAATAATGCAATTCACACTGTCCTTAGAGAAATGAAGCCTGAGACAGATCCGAAGGAGTGTAGCCAGTATACTTTTGGAATGTGAATGAATAGGATGCATTGAAAGATCCGAAGGCCGAGAAATGACAAATGCCGTAAGACCATGGGAACCTGGAGGTCTGTAGGAATGGCCACCATTGATTAGGTGAGCCATGGGATTGGGTGTATGGATTAAGAAGAAAGGACAGAGACTACATTGCATTTGATTATTATAACACAGTGCATTAAAACGCTGTACTTTTTTGTAAAATTGAGAGTGTGTCATTGATCTCCCTTCTGATTCACGGAAGATTCTTTGGCCCTCTCCATTTATCAACCAGTTTCTACTTGAATAAACATCTTCCACTTCCTGCCTGCCTCCTGAGCCTTTGTCCCCAGTCGTGGAATACACTACGACAAACTACAAAATGGCAAGAGAGATGAATTGGATAGTTTAAAGTGCTGACACCAGCATTACAAGTCAAATGGACTCTGTTTATACTTAATCAATCATTGTTTTTCTGGCTTGTTCAGTCAAATGATAATGGGAGCAAAGTAATTTTATAGTGTTGGGAAAAGGGGAAGAAACAGTTACAATGCGGCAATCTAAGTTCAATAAACAACACTGAAAAGGTCTACTGGGGTTTGTTTAATCCACCTGTCTCTGCACAGTGCATTTTAGGTGCAAGTTTCCTTTGTTCCCTGGTTTTCAGAACAAGCATCAGTGTTATTTTATCATATCGTATTGTCATTGCACAAACCACTGAACATCTTTAAAGACATGAACTCAGTGTGAGAAAATTAATGCCATTAAACAAAGAGGACGTTATCACATCATTGATCCCCAATGAATCAATGATCCAATTTCTTTTGAACAATGTTCTTCTGCTTTCCAACTATTTAGTTATTCATTGCCTCAATTGTGGCTCAGTGTGCAGGTTTTAATGCCTTCAGATTCAGCCCCCTCTGTTTTTCTGCCAATTTCTTCTATTCACGTATACTTTTTTTGTCTTTACAACCTAGGTTTTATTCTTCCCTCAACATTCTTTCTGAAACCATTTCTCAATTGTTCGGGGAAACCACTGGAACATTCTTTGCACATCTAGTCTGAAAAATCAATGGACGTTTTGACCATGTGATCCTCCTGTCTTGTCTATCATGTGGGGTCTACTTGCTTGCATTGCAAGAATTGAGAGAAAAGGAAGAGGGACCGATAACTTTTCTCCTCCATTCCCCAGGAAAAGGGACTGAGGGCAATCGCAACAGCTGTCCAGTTAATATCAACTAGTCAGCACAGATTGAACCTGGGATCCCACAGGTTTGGTATATTTCAGTTCCTCACTCACTAGCACTGAATGCAGCATTTCAACAGGAGAGAGGTAAATCTTGATCTTGTTCATCTCTTTTCAAAATTTAATGACTGTTGGGTGATCCAGTGTTCTCATCTCTTACTTTAAAACAATTTCATGAGATCAAGATCAGGTACTCAGTCCCTTGAGCTTTCTCTGGCATTCAACCTGATCAGGATTGATGTGTAGATATTTTAGAATGTTATTAGACACCTGAACCTGGGTCTTCTGGCTCAAAGGCAAGGATACTACCACTTTGCCATGACTGATCCGTACCTCACTTTCACTAACCTATCTCAGCTGCTCATATCTTGATCACCATAAGTAAAGAAATACCTACCCTTCTCAATTCTGAAATTTTGAGTAGTGCAACAAGAGGAATGGAACATACTATTTGGGATGAGAGATAGGAGGAACTGCAGATGCTGGAGAATCCGAGACAACAAGGTGCAGGGCTGGATGAACACAGCAGGCCAAGCAGCATCATAGGAGCAGAGAGGCTGACGTTTCGGGCCTCGACCCTTCATCAGAAAAGGGGGAGGGGAAGGGGGTTTTGAAATAAATAGGGAGAGAGTGGGAGGCGGATAGAAGAGGGATAGAGGAGAGGAAACAAACAGGTCGAAGAGGCGGGGATGGAGCCAGGAAAGGTGAGTGTAGGTAGGGAGTTAGGAAGGGGATAGGTCAGTCCAGGGAGGACGGACAGGTCAAGGGGGCGGGATGAGGTTGGTCGGTAGGAGATGGAGGTGCGGCTTGAGGTGGGAGGAGGGGATAGGTGGGAGGAAGAACAGGTTAGGGAGGCAGGGACGAGCTGGACTGGTTTTGGGATGCGGTGGGGGGAGGGGAGATTTTGAAACTTGTGAAATCCACATTGATACCATTGGGCTGCAGGGTTCCCAAGCGGAATACGAGTTGCTGTTCCTGCAACCTTCGGGTGGCATCGTTGTGGCACTGCAGGAGGCCCAGGATGGACATGTCGTCCGAGGAATGGGAAGGGGAGTTGAAATGGTTCGCGACTGGGAGGTGCAGTTGTTTGTTGCGAACCGAGCGTAGGTGTTCTGCAAAGCGGTCCCCGAGTCTCTGCTTGGTTTCCCCGATGTAGAGGAAGCCACACCGGGTACAGCGGATGCAGTATACCACATTGGCAGATGTGCAGGTGAACATCTGCTTGATGTGGAAAGTCTTCTTGGGGCCTGGGATGGGGGTGAGGGAGGAGGTATGGGGGCAGGTGTAGCACTTCCTGCGGTTGCAGGGAAAAGTGCCGGGTGTACTATTTGGGATGTTTTGCTGCAACTGTATTAGGTATTAGTGATACAAATGGGAGCCTTGTGAACAGCTTTGGTGTTTATTCGAAGTGGTATTAAACGTTAGAAGTAAAACCATTGCAGTGGTTCAGTTCATTCAACTCATCCAGAGTTATTTTCGAAGGAAATGGTTAACAGGTTAGGCCAGTCAAATTAGAAAGACCGAGAGGTGATTTTATCAAAACATCTGAGAATTAACAGGGTGTATTCTGAGAGGACGTCTTTGCAGGAAATACAACTTGTTGGAGAGAAAGTTTCAAACTAAACGGTCACCCATTTAAGACAGGCAAGAGTATCTTATTTTTTCGCACAATGTAATTCATCTGTGGAATTCTCTTGCCCAAAAGCAGTGGAGATTGGGTCACTGGATAATTTTAAGGCAAGTTAAATTGGATTTACAAGCAAGCCAAAGGTTGTCGGGTACAAATGAAGTTTGAGGCGTAGTGCTAATACTCGTACAACTGCTTAAGTGAGAGTTGGATAAACACAATGAATAAAGATATTCAAACTATGGCGATGGAGTCAGATGAAGAGAGGTGGGAAAGCGCTTGCCTGGAGCATAAGTAGAGACATGGAAATGCCAGGCTGAAATGTCAGTTTCTGAATGGGCCTGCAATCTGTGCAATTCTATGTAACTGTTTTAATTAGAAGGTTGTTGTAAGGAACATGATCAAAACCTTTCCAACAATCCAGGTTATCACCAATCATTCCAAAACAGGGGCTCAGCTCTGGATTTAGGGAGTGGCAAATCAGCTTGGTTCCTGCTCATGCTCACTGGAATTGTGATTCATTCTCAAAATACAGCTTCATATCAAATAAAATGTTGAAAACTCAATTCAGTGAGTCACTGGATTCCCGGAAATTTAGGATTATGCAGATTTCAACAAATATACCAAGAGTAGCTGACCAGCAGTGAAGGTCAAGGGCCATCCTTTACAAACTGGGAAACAAAGTAATTTCTAAATCAACAGTCTCGCTCTTTGAGACACATGATTGTTAAGCACACCATCACTCTTCTGAAAAACCATAAAGCGTTCTCAAACCACACTCATTTCCTACCGAGTGTGTTACAGAATGCATCACAAAGCCTTCATTGTCTAACTGATGTGAAAAAGTGTGTGCTCAACCTCCAGTGACAATGAGAAAAATATCCTGACTGCCGTGTTAAACATCATCATAATGGATCATCATCAGAGGATCCAGGAAGCTCCTCTCATTATTTTTGTTCAAACCACATACAGTTCCTGTTTATTTAGCAGGCAAAGTACTCAATGAAAACATTATTGTTTCAGTGGAGTTTAGGGAGTTGTGCATCTTCACACTTCTTTCTCTGAGAGCAAGTAATGCAAGTCACATGCAGGTCCTATTTATTCAATCAAAATTGCAACCTTCATACTCACAGCAGGGTTCCTCTTCTGTTGACGGCTCCTTGATACTCTCATTCATGGTTGACAGTAAAACATTTTCTTTCCTCCTCTGTAGCTAACATTTTAAAAGTGCATACAACGACATAATATTCCTTCTTTCTCAAATTGATTAATGTCATGAAGCCTACACATTGTGGGAGATAGGGAGAGAATGCAGTCTAAACCAATTATCTAATGCAGTGTTTTCATCAAACATTTCCCCGTATGACTGAAAATCTGGCTTTTTTGTCCAACCAATAAAAATTTTGTTCTCCATCATCCTTTCTCCAGTTTCCAATGCAAATCACTGACTGCAAAGAATAACAATGACAAAACAAGACAGCTGACATTAAGCAACACAAATTCTCCAGAACGCTGTAAAACCTCCTCTCTCACGTTTGGCCTCCTATGCCGTCAAGAAGGGAGGCAAGCAAATTAAGTTAAAATCTCTTGCAAAACTCTTTCCAACTGAGCAGCCAAGTGGAAAACGTTATATTGAAGGAAACTCTCACTCACCCTGCATCTGTGAGCTTAATGTGCAAGGACAAACTGATGTCTGGACATTCAGTGGTTGTTCATTGAATTCCTGCAGTGTGGAAGCAGGCCATTCGGCCCATTAAGTACAACCGACCCTCTCAACTACATCCCACCCAGACCCACACCCTGACCCTATCCCTGCAATCCTGTATTTCCCATGACTCATCCAGGTAACCTGCACATCTGTGGACTCAATTCCTCTTTCTTGCCTTTTCCCTGCAATTCCATTACTAATTAAAAATTATCTCAGCCTTGAATATACTCAGCGATTCAATCTCGGCAGCTCTGTGATACGGAATTCAACAGATTCACTTCCCTCTGAGACAAGAAATTCCTCCTCATCTCTGTCTTAAAGACGTGACTCCTTAATTTAAGCTTCTGCCCTCTGGTCCTAGACCATCCCACAAGGCTGGTCTCAAACTGGAATCATACCCTTACCTTATTGAATTTCACCTTGGTCAATTTGCATTTTCGAAATGTTGGAGAACAAACAAACTTCCCGACTTACTGCAACATTGTTTTCTTCTCATCATGTTGGTTTTCTCCACCTGTCAATATTCAGTCATCAGGATTGATACTAGGCTGCAGCTATCTATCCAAACATGGATGTCATCCTAAAAATCCACATTCGCAATCTGAGCGGTTGAGTAGCTGACATCTTCCCAGTGTTTGGGACAGAAAACTCTGGGCTATTTTCCAATTGTGAACTCAACGATGCTTCAAGCCAACTGCAGAAACCCAATGCCAACCCAGGTGAGTTCAGCCAATGTACCATGGATTTGGGAGTCTAATTCAACTACTTATTGGTTCATGGACCGTCACTTCTGAGCCATCGGGGCATACATCATATCGTTGTTAACTTTAAACAAAGAAAAACACTCCAATGACTCAGCAAAATAAGTCATTTTCTGTTACTTTCCACAAGAGATTTGTTATACGTGTTTGCATGGAGTCAGAGTCGTACAGCACAGAAGCCGACCCTTTGTCCAACTCATCCATGCCAACCAGATATCCTAAATTAATCAGTGCCTTTAATTGCTAGATGTCCAATTTGTAAACAGATCAAAATAGCGGTGTCTCATTTCCAATGCATTCTTACCTTCAATACTTCTGGACAAGGTCTAAGAATTACTGGAAAAAGTCCCAGTTGTCACAAATACATCAGAAAATATCCCACAATGCAATTCTAATCACAAGTGTATTTAATTATCAAGAACGAAGCTGCAGTTTTCAGTTCTGGAAGGTTTAAATTGCTGCACAACTGGTCATAATAGATCTAGGAGAAATAAAAGCAGCAAAATTGCTGGCAGCCTGTTTGCTTGCTGCTTTGGGGAACTGGCCACTAGTCAGATTCATGAAAGAGCCTTAAGAGTGCATATTTATTATACATCCTCCCATTGTGATTTGGAGTCAGATTCTACAAAACTAATGACAACATGAATCGAAATACAACTCGCAATGACAAGTGACACTGAAGTTGATGTCAACCTTTCTCATCTATTTGAATCAATTTTTCAAAATGTCTTATCCCAGAAATAAACTTTTTGGACTCTACATTAAAATTTAGACTAAGGCTAAGAGTAGAAGAAGAATTGGTTGGTATGGGTAGGTCAATTCCCATCCCTTCTTCCCATGTGGCTCAGGCTGAACATAGAAGCTGAACTGAAAATGAAGAATTTTGCTAGTCTAAACTAAAATCTGATAATTTCTGTGAAGCTCAAGTACTTTGCAAGTTTTCCATTTTTTCTACGCTGCTTACCACCATGGCAGAGAATACACAAGACAGAAACAGTCCAACCTCAAGAAACACTTGAGGTTTCTCAAGTGTTCATTATTCTGCCAAGTACTCAGATCATTCACCTGGAAGAAGCATAATACGTAGTATTCATGAAGTACTGATGGTGCCAAGGAATTCAATATGAGTTTGCTGTAGTGCCTCAAATCTTAATATCAATTCATGCAGTTTCCAAACTTCTTGTTCGGACCACTGAATCAGTGTTAATGGGAAAACTCTCAGATCTGGTTGAGAATCTGAGAGAGCAATAGCTGGAGGGGATTTAGCTTTGTTTCCCATTAGCTCTTCTGCTTGTGCAGAAACATAGATGTTATTTTTGCTCCCCATTGCACAGCTTCCCAAGTCCAAATAATACTTATGGCCTCTAAATTGAACTGAGGCTGCCAAGTTCCAGATCAGTAACATGGCCGGACTTCAGCCGTTTCACATCACCTAATTCAGAAATCTTCCTTTCTGCCTGAGTTCATCTCTAGACCTACTTATTCCAAATTAGCGCTGGTTCGTCTCCAATAATCTATCCTGCATAAACTTGGAAGTCATCCAAAGCTCTGATGCCCATATCTTCATTCGCAGCAAGTCCTGATACCCCATCACCCCTGTGCTCGTTGACCATTCTAACTTCCCATCAAGCAACATGCAGCACAGTGGCTAGCACTGAGACAGCACCAGGGACTTGGGTTCAATTCCAGTCTTAGGTGACTGTCTGTGTTGAGTTTGCACACACACCTTGCGTCTGCAAGGTTTGCTCTGGTTTCCTGCCACGGTCCAAAGATGTGCAGGTTAGGTGGATTGGCCATCCTAAATTGCCCATTGTGTCCAGGGATGTGTAGATTAGGTGCATTAGCCACAGGGAATGCAGGGTTACAGGGACAGGGACAGGGTCTGGGTGGGATGCTCTTCAGACAGTCAGTTGGACCAAATGGCCTGTTTCCACACGTGTAGGGATTCTAGGAGAAAAAAAAATGTCTTGACGTTGTCATCCTCATTTTGGTTTTCAAATTCCTCCAGGGCCTTGTCCTCTCTACCTGTCTCGTCTCTTCCAACTCCATGACATGTCAAAATATCTGCTCTATACAGGCAATACCTCACTAGCAAACCCCAAAGAGTGTCCACTCAAAGTCTCAGGAATAATTCAAACCTGGTGTACACCCAATGCAGGAGAAGACAGACACAAGAATTCAGATGAACACAAATTGATTTATAACTTAGAGAGTTTAATTGGACTTTGACCACACAATTACCGGTCACAATATTGCATGCTTCATGGATTGCAC
>NC_063371.1:6602069-6608609 GCF_021869965.1 Rhincodon typus
CTAAAGCAAACTAAAAGCCTTTGCATCATCATAATGCTCCCTGGAAACCAATTTGGCTTTATATCAAATTTTTCATCTCAATACCATAAAGCAAAAATGCAAAGTAATTTTATTAAAAGATGCTTCTTATTGAGAGAGGACTGGTCCTCAAAATTGAAGCATCATTATAAGAGTATTGACTTCCCAGTTGCTGAGATTTTTAAAAAAATCTTTCATATGAAGTGAGCATCACTAGCAAAGCTAACATTTGGTGTCCATTCCTTTTGCCAAATTGCTTGACAGGCCATTTCAGAGGGCAGTTAAGAATAAACTCCACTACTGTGATCTGGAGTCACCTGCAGGCATTCATTGTGTGGGTAGCAGATTTCCTTCCCTTAAGGACACTGGCGAACCAGAAAGGTGCTTAAAATAATCGATGATAGTTGGAAATGTGTCTAGCTTTCAGTTTCAGATTTTGCACAATTAATTTAAATTTCACCGGTGAGATTCAAACCTTGTTCACTTAACACGGTGGCTAGATTACTTGTCCAGTGACGTTGTTAGCAAACATTGGTACATGTTATTTATAGCCCACTAAACAATAGTCTTAATGTGGGCCATATTAATCAGGAAATTAGAGAAACGTGAAGCATGGGTAATACAGTAATCGTTATTGACCTCAATAAGCATGTAGACTGAGTAAACCTAGTGAGTACTAATGCTGTAGAGGATGGATTTCTGTAGTGTGTTTTGGATGGTTGTTCTTGCGCAGTATGCTGAGGAACTGACTAGAGAACAGACTATTTCAGATCTATTATTATGTAATGAAAAAAGGTTAATGAATAGTCTTGTTGTAAAAGAATGTTTAGGGATGAGTATCATTTGACAGAATTTTACATTTTGTTTGAAAACGAGGCAGTTCAATCTGAAACCAGGGTGTTAAACTGAACACAGAAAATTATGCAAGTATGAGGGACAAATTAGCTGAAGTGATTTGGGACAATGTGTTAAAAGGTATGATGGCACACATGTAATTTGCATTCATTAAAGTATTTGAAATAACTGCACAGAGGCTGGTATCCTGTCACCAAGTCACCCTTTATTTACATGAGCACTATACATGGATTGTGACCTGCCAGTTTAAAGCTAGTCTGAAGAGGCATTCTGAATCTCTTGTTTATATCTGTCAGCCAGGGCTCCCTGATTGGCCCAGGTTAACAACCCCAATCAAGCATCTCATAGTTAATGCCAGGGCAGCATGCTGGTTCAGTGGTTAGACTGCTGCCTCACAGCGCCAGGGAACCAGGTTCAGTTCCACTCTCAGGTGACTGTCTGTGTGGAGTTTGGACATTCTCCCTGTGTCTGCATGGATTTCCACCAGGTGCTCCAGTTTTTTTTCCACAGTCCAAAGGTGTGCAGGTTAGGTGGATTGACTGTGCTAAATTATCCATAGTATTCAGGGATGTGTCGGTTAGGTGCATTAGCCATGGGAAATGCGGGGTTACATGAATAGGGTAAGTGGATGGGCTGAGTGGTGTGCTCTTTGGAGGGTCGGTGTGGACTCGTTGGGCCGAATGGCGTGTTTCCACACTGTAGGGACTCGATGGAACATTCTATATACAGCCTCTCCCTGTAGCTCAAGCCCTCCAATCCTGGCAACACCCTTGTAAATCTTTTCTGAACCCTTTCAAGTTTAACAATATCTTTCCTATAGCAGAGAGACCAGAACTGAATGCAGTATTCCAAAAGTGGCCTACCCAGTATCCTGTACATCTGCAACATGGCATCTTAACTCGGATACTCCGTGGACTGATCCATGAAGGCAAACGTGCCAAACACCTTCTTCACCACCCTGTCTACCTGTAACTCCACTTTCAAGGAACTATGTACCTTCCCCCCCGTCTCTTTTTTTGCCAGCATTGCTCACGGCCCTACAATTAACTGTGTAAGTCCTGCCCAGATTTGCTTTCCCAAAATACAATACCTCACATTTATCCAAATTGAACTCTTCAGCCTGTTGGCCTATCTGATCAAGGTTCTGTTGTACTCTGTGACAACCTTCTTCACTGTCAACTGCAACACCAATGGATTTCACAAGCTTAAAAATCTCCCCTCCCCCACTGCATCCCAAAACCAGCCCAGCTAGTCCCTGCCTCCCTAACCTGTCCTTCCTCCCACCTATCCCCTCCTCCCACCTCAAGCCCCACCCCCTTCTCCTACCTACTAGCCTCATCCCGCCCCCTTGACCTGTCCGTCCTCCCTGGACTGACCTATCCCCTCCCTAACTCCCCACCTACACTCACCTTTACTGGCTCCATCCCCGCCTCTTCGACCTGTCTGTTTCCTCTCCACCTATCCTCTCCTCTATCCATCTTCTATCCGCCTCCCACTCTCTCCCTATTTATTTCAGAACCCCCTTCCCCTCCCCCATTTCGGAAGAAGGCTCTAGGCCCGAAACGTCAGCCTTCCCGCTCCTCTGATGCTGCTGGGCCTGCTGTGTTCATCCAGCTCTGCACCTTGTTGTCACCAATTTTGGTGTCATCTGCAAACCTTATAAACAAAATAATAACTTCATCAAATATAAACAAAAGGATATATGTACATGATGAAGTCAGAACTGAATACAAATTACAATGTTGGAATGATACATGCATATTTATTGTTGCTTCATGAGAAACATTTTTAAAAATTCACTGTAGATTGTAACATCAAACAATCTCCATTGTACAGTTAAGGACAATCTAGTCACTCTTTCTTTGATTATCTCTAACAGTACCAAAGGTAATAAACAGCTGCGCCGCATAGTATGTACTCATAACAATTAGCCGGTCATGTGGAACTTGAAAACATAACAGGTTTGTAGCTAAAGTGAAATCAGATACCATGAAAAGTACACTTCCAATTGCACCAGTCACTTTTGCTCCTGTTCTTGGATGATGAAACCGCACCTTCAGCATTGGCTCTCCAGGACATGATCCCAATCAAGATGCAGTAACAGCAGAGCAGGAGCATCTGCCATATCTTTGAACACATGCTGAGAAAGATCCAACCCAACCCGACAACCAGGGCAATTACACCTGCTGCTCGCAGATTCAGAGGCTTGAAACCAAAGGCCCACGTGTAAAAACAATGGGCAAGAGCAAACGTGGCCCCACCTGAAGTTAAAAAGAAGCAAAGTGAGAAATTCTGATAGCCTTTTATTTCATAAACAGTGGAATGCAAGACTGAATTTGAAATGCCTTGTGACAATGTTTTCTACTGAAATGACTACAAATGCAAGTTTTGTTGTTGGATTAGAATTTCCCACTGTACACCTTCTTCAAATCCAAAACCTGGCAACTCTTCTTCCTAACATTCATTCAATTTATAACTATGTTTTTACTGCCCCATTTGTTCCATGAATTTGATTAAATGGATTTGATTCTTAAAACCCTTTTGAAAGTCCATAAAGACTACATCAACTGTATAACTCTCACCAGCTTTCTCTGTTCTGCCATTCAAAAAGAATCCATAAAATTGGTTCATTACAATCTGTCTCAAAGAGACCTTAAAGAAAGATTGGTCCAGTGGCTTTCTCGATTACAAAAATTCAAACCAGAGAGATTAAAGCAAGGACTTCCACAATAACTTTCTTTCGAATAACAGAAGGAGAATAGGCTAAAGTTCATGATCCTAATCTAGGAGCCCCAGTTTTGTTTACGTGTGTCTTCATCAAGTAGAACTAGATTTATGCTCATGCATTATACTTTCCAACAATCTTTAACTCTCACTCTTCATGCTCAGAAAAGAGGCATGCGTGTGTGGTATGGAACGACATCTGACTCCAATGAAATTGCACCCAGAAATACTGAGCACCTTCAGCCAAGGGAAGAAAATTTGCAACAAAATGGAAGAAAAAGGAATCATTCTAGATTTGTAAGGAGTTATCACAAATATTTAGTTGTGGCCTAACTGAATAGGTCTATTTAAATTGGATTTCTGCGCTCGGAGCTTTGGTTTCAATGTGGCTGATCTGAATGTGCCATCCTTTGATTGTTGTGTTCTTCATGTATTTCTCAAATGATTCCTGCATCTCCTCATGTAACTCAGAAGCTAAAGAAGTGGACACTCTTAGAAGCACTTTTTGTGATTCTTATGGGTAGCGTCAGTTTCTTTTCTCCAAGGGAAAATAATTTCATTTTGTGGTTCATCAAGAACCTGACCATGATCTGAAGTGAATGTGAGGCAAATGACATTGGACTCCAACTCAAAGGCTGCTGCCAGCTTGGGGCCAAGCTCATCACTACTCTTTCATACAGAACCACCTTCGGGTGTTCTTTTACTCAGTTTAATTTACAACAGGATCTAAGTTCACAATAATCTGCTTACCTCCAATTAAAAGCTTATTGTCATCTTTAAGGAGCAGCACATCACCCACTGCTGAAAATGTGAGGCCTGCAAGTAGTTTTAGATGACTGCGATGACCATCTGGAGGCATTTTGCACACAACGAATATGCACAAACTGATGATTGGCAAGATTTTGGTTAATCCGAACAGCCAAAGTGGTGAAGCTTGTATAAAATTGATGATCGTATAGATGCAGACAGTGATGAAGAAAGGTACCAATACAGCCAAGTCATTGCCAACCTGTGTGCCAAGCAGACATACACCCAATGACCACCTGCAATGTTATGAATCTTTTTTGACTTCTCACATGATCCTGTCAACTACTGAGCCTTGCATTCATGTATATTTGGGTTCTTAACAGAAATCAGAATCAAACTTACTCAGGCTTCCATAGTTTACTCGAGAGAGTTATTAACTCTTGAATATTCCTAATTTCACCACCATCTCCAACCCACCACATTATTCCTCTGGTCCCTTCAACTACCATCTTAAATGATTGTTCATTCTTTTCATACCCAATTATTTTCTTTCTTTGTCAGATGGCTTCACTTTTTATTATTCATTCACGGGATGTGGGTGTCACTGACAAGGCCAGCATTTATTGCTCTTCCTTAATTGTCTGGGGGTTGTTAAGAGTCAAGCACATTACTGTGGGGCTGGAGTCACACGTAGGCCAGACCAAGTCGGGATGACTGTTTCCTTCCCGAAAGGACAATAGCCTCAGAAATGTCGACCTTCTTCCCCACCCGACATTCCCCACTACCATTTTTGACAGGGCTCTTAGCCATGTCCAAACCACTTCCCACACTTCTGCCCTCACCCGCTCTCTTCCCTCCCACAACAGTGTTAAAGCTCCCAGTCTTCACTTACGAACTAATAGTCTCCACATTCAATCATAAACTGCCATTTCCAACACCTTCATCAGGATGACGCACATTTGCTTCCACCCCTTTGTCAACATTTCACAGGGACCATTCCCTCCAGAACAGACTGGTCCATTCCTCCTCCACTTCCAACACTGTCCAATATGCCCACAGCACCTTCCCATGAAATTGCAGAAGGCGTAACACTTGCCTGTTTACCTTGTCCCTCCTCACTGTCCAAGTCCCCAGACTTACCTTCCATATGAAGCAGTGATTTACCTGCACTTCATTCAATCTAGTCTACTGTATTCACTGTTCACAGTGTGGTCTCCTGTACATGGGAGAGATGAAGCACACACTGGGTGACCACTTTGCAAACATTCACTTTCTGTCTGTGACAATGACCCCAAATTTCGAGTTGCCTGACATTTTAAGACACCACTGTGTTCCGAAGCCAACATTTCTGACTCAGTGTTCCAGTGAGCTTCAGCGCAAATCTAAAGAACAGCATCTCATTTTCTGCTTGGGGACCCTGCAGCCTCCAGGACCCAACATCGTGTTCGATAGTGTGAGAGCCTGATTCTGTCCCTCCTGTTTTTTACCCACCCCGACATCTGGTCCTGCATAACATGGGTTTCTTTCAGCACAGCCAGCCTATTCTCTCCTGCTGTCAACTTTCATTCTCACTTATACAGCTTCACTACTGCCCCGGCTTACCATCAATAGTTCCTTTATCAGCCTAGCCCTGAAGTATCTCCCTCTTTCTCTGAGCTCAGCCTCCAGCTATCTGGTCACCAATACCCCTCAAATCCCCATTCTCACACTCAGCATAAATACCACTTTTTGCGAGCTGCTACCAGTTCTGATGGACGTGCCATCAGACTTGAAACGTTAACTCTGCACAGATGCTGCCAGACCTGATGAGTTTCTCCAGCACTTCCTGTTTGTGTTTCAGATCTCCAGCATCCGCAGTTATTTGTTCTATTTGAGGGATCTTCTGTATGGTGCAGGCCATCACAGCTGTGGACAAGTGATTTTAGAGACATTACATTCAAATGCTTCATTGATTGGTTTCAAGAGTAAAGGACAAATTTCCAGAAGTTTTCCTCAATTTCTTTCCTCAGTTTTTGCCTTCCACAGCAGTTATTCTGTGTGTTTAATCACAGTGGTTGATGCAAACATTCAGCAAAAGGCCCTCACACAGTCAATCCTGAAAGTGTGGGTGCATGCTTGGGATTTTCTGTTCAGCTAAATGATCAGATCTCAGACATGTTTACCCTAAATACACAGGTTATGTACTCATTCTTGAAG
>NC_063371.1:6608709-6613151 GCF_021869965.1 Rhincodon typus
CCTAGACCCTTCATCAGAAAAGCTTTTCTGATGAAGGGTCTAGGCCCGAAACATCAGCCTCTCTGCTCCTATGATGCTGCTTGGCCTGCTGTGTTCATCCAGCCCTGCACCTTGTTGTCTCGGATTCTCCAGCATCTGCAGTTCCTACTATCTATCATTCTCCTTCACCTGTCCTCACTTTGAACAATTTCTTTAGTTCCTGTCACTTTCTTCAGATCACAGGGGTTTCCATGGCCACCCGCATGGGCTCCTGTTATGACTGCCTCTCTGTAGGGTACGTGGAACATACCTTGTTCCAATCCTAGTCAGTCCCCCACCCACAACTCTTTCTTCGGTATATCGATGACATCATTGGTGCTGCTTCCCTTTCTCCTTTGGAATTGGAAATAATTGTCAATTTCACTTCCCCTTAGTTCCTCTCTGATTCCACCCTTTCCTTCCTCAGCATCTCTGTTTCCATTTCTGGGGACAGGCTGGCCAGTGATTTCTAGTACAAACTCACTCACTGCCACAGTAATTGGATTATACATTCCTCCCATGCTGCTTCCTGTAAGGACACTCTCCCATCCTTCCAGATTCTCTGTCTCCATTGCATCTGTTCTGATGATACCACCTTTGACGGAGGGCTGGGTGCTTCAGAAATGTCCACCTTCTTCCCCATGTGGGGATTCCCCAACACTCTGTTTGATAGGGCTGTCAGCCATGTCGAACCAATTTCCTACACTTCTGCCCTCACCCTGTTCTCTCTCAGAATAGTTATAGGGTCCCCCAGGTCTTCATGTACGACCCACAGCCTCTGCATTCAAACAACCTTAAGCTGCCACTTTCATCACCTTCGGCGGGATGCCACAATCAAACATATCTTTGCCTCCCGTCATTTGTCAACATTTCACAGGGACCATTCCGTGCAGGACCGTCTGGTCCATTTCTCCTTCACTCCCAACACTATCCAATAGGCCCATAGCACCACCATTGCAGAAGGTGTAACACTTGCCTATTTACCTCATCCATCCTCACTGTCCAAGACACCAGACATACCATTCAGATGAAGCAGTGATTTACCTGCACTTCATTCAATCTAGTCTCCTATATTCACTGTTCACAGTGTGGTCTCCTGTTCATGGGAGAGATGGGGCACACATTGGGTGACTGCTTTGCAAACACTCACTTTCTGTCTGTGAAAATGACCCTGAGCTTCCAGTTGTCTGCCACTTCAACGCACCACTACGTTCCCACACCAACATTTCTATCTCATTGTTCCAGTGAGCTTCAATGCAAACGCGAAGGACAGTTTCTCATTTTCTAGTTGGGGACCCTGCAGCCTCCAGGACTCGACATTGAGTTCAATAAAGTGGGGGCTTGATTCTGTTCCTCATGTTTCTTACCTACCCCATCACCCGGTCCTGCATCGGTCATTTTCAGCACAGCCAACCTGTTCTAGTGTCAGCTCTCCTTCTCATTTATTCTGCTTCTCTTCTGTCCAGGCATACCATCAATAATCCCCTTATCAGCCTACCCCTTTCCTATCTCCCTCTTTCTCTGAGCTTAGTCTCCAGCTATCTGCTTACCACCAAATTCCCCCCTCCCCAATCTGCTACCGCCCCCATCCTTGACTTCAACCAAAGTACAATTTTCTCCAAGCTGCTATCAGTTCTCTTGAAGAGTCACCAGGCTAAAAAAAATTAACTTTGTTTTCTCCACCGACCTGATTTTCTCCAGGAATTTCTTTTTTTGATTCAGATCTCCAGCACATGCAGTTTTTTGTTTTATTTGTCAGCATTTGGCCCATATCCCTCTAAACCCTTCCGATTCATGTACCCATCCAAATGCGTTTTAAATGTTGTAATTGTACCAGCCTCCACCACTTCCTCTGGCAGCTCATTCCATACATACACCGCCCTCTGCATCAAAGAGTTGCTCCTTAGATTCCTTTTAAAGCTTGTGATTTTCTGTTCAGGTGAACGATCAGATCTCAGACATGTTTACCCTAAATACACAGGTTATGTACTCATTCTTGAAGATTCTGTGGAGAAAACTACATAGATTGTATGCACACAAACACTTGAGCCTGAACAGTTGTCCATTAATACTCACACTCAGCTGTATCAGACTTAAACAAATGTACAAAAAAACCTTCCACTAACAAGACAAAGAAGACCAAAGTAGAAAACCACTGTTTTAAACCAACAGATTTCAGGATATGTTTGTGCAAATATGCACTGAAGTGGAAAACTCTAATTCTACAGTGTGAATTAGACGGGTGAAGGGAAATAAATCGAATGAACTTATTTTCATGTTTACCTACCACAGAGTAAGGTGGCATTATTGTGCGAAAAAGCTGTGAGCCGCGTGTTTCCCTGGATTCCAGGATACGTCAGAGCTAAATTGTTTTTCCTTCAGTTTATTTCCTGAGGAACACTGTGTAGTTAGCTGAGGTTTCACACTCACTGTGTTTGATATTGCTATGCAAATTCATGAATGTTTTAATCTTTCAGGCATGTAAAACTGGGTCCACCAGTTGAACTTGAGAAGGAAAGGTCATGTTTGTATCAAATAAAATATGTTTTCAATGCATCACGTGACCACTTATCAGTTGCCTGAGCCTGGCAGAGCCTGATGGTGGCAGTCACAGCACTTCCACTGTATTCTGGGTGCGCTTCCTAGATCATATTTTCACTTGATTGGTTGATAAATTCAGTTTTCAACAAAAGTAAAAGTTTTTTATTCACCCTTCAGAAGTAAGCTTTTTTTTTTGATGCCATTTAATCCTGCAAGTCTAAGGTTGGCAACTTTGAATGGAAACATTTTTGGACATGGGATTGCATGATGTTCTGACGCATCTTGCAGTGTGATACCAGCAGGTTTTGTTCGTTATTCTGACAAAGGAATAGGTTTGAGTGATCCAAAGCAATCCTAACAGGCTCTCATGTTTTAATTCCTGTATTCTTCAGGTCATCGAAAACGCTGGTACTAACTCGCGTGAGGTTTATGTTCAGCAAAGGTTTTCTTTGGCCTGATTGGCTCCCAATTAAGCATCACCTCAATTTTTGAAATACATATTCTTGTTTTCAAATCCTCTCTTGTTGAGCCTCTGGTTTTCTCTGTATTTAGTCTAACTTTCTGAGATGTATGTACTGTTTTCATTCCAGCCTCATTGAGCATCTCTGACTTTATTTGCTCACCAGTCTTGCGGTTCCTTCAGATGTCGAAGGTCTCTCGAAATCCCTCACAAAAACTGTCCAGCACCTCATCTAAATTATGCTGCTTTTTAAATGTATTTTTAGAAGTGTACTTACTTGAGAATGGTGGTGCACCACCTTCTTGTACAGCCACAGTGCTGTCAGGAAGAGAGTTCAACAATTTTGACCCAGTGACAGTGAAGAACCCATGATATATTTCCAAATGAGGAACAGGATATGCATTTCAAAAAGGTGCTTGCTAAATTGCCATACAATAGATTTGTTGAGAAATTTAGAGCTCATGGAGTGAAAGGAAACATGGGACACTGAATATGAAGTTGACTGAGTGACAAGAGGACAGAGATTGTCCTTTGGATAGGAGGAGGATTTATAGTGGAGCTCCATTTGGTTTGGCATTGGTTTGTTCTTGTCCTATGCACACTTTCAAAATTTGTGAAGGATACATCATTATTATTATACGATATGGGGTGGCACAGTGGCTCAATGTTTAGCACTGCAGCCTTAGAAGGCCAGGGACCCAAGTTTGATTCCAACCTTGGCTTTCTGTCTGTGTGGAGTTTGCATGTTCTCCCGTGTCTGCATGGGTTTCCACTGGATTCTCTGGTTTCCTCTCTAAGAACAAAGATGTGTAGGTTGGGTGATTTAACTGCATGTCCAGGCAACAACTGCCTCTTTACTTTCATGGTTTTATCCTTCTGTCCTTTCTGTATTGGTATTTTTGGCTTTATTGCCTCCCAATTAGAGTTCCAACTCTTCCTCCATTACTTAAGGTACTTTGAAGACGCTCAAGTTCCTCCTCGATTCCAAACGCAACTTTTCCCGGAAAAACCTCCAACTCTGTCGAAATCCTACGTATCCCCAGACGTGAAGTTTGATTGAAGCCTTTTTCCAGTCCGTCTGTGTTAGACAAGTTTCATCAACTTACATGGGATTATTTTCACACTTCTAAGCTCTCAGCTGTGGCTGTGAAATTTGAGACAGCATCACTTGCAATTTTGCTGTTTGGTGTGCAAGCACCAATGTATGAGGATCCATGTGCCAAATGCTGTCATGGTGAGGCACTACAGGACTGTGAAGGCAGTATCCAGAATATGCAGATGATGTTAGTCAGCTTCCAGCCTTGGTTTGATGCCATGATTCCCATTTTTTAATCTTGCAGTTTCAGTCATGCTTTCAAAGTTAATAACTTTTGAGACAGATCCTAATTGAAAGGGAAGACTGAAAAGGGAAGCTGAGAAACAG
>NC_063371.1:6613967-6616642 GCF_021869965.1 Rhincodon typus
CAGATCCTAATTGAAAGGGAAGACTGAAAAGGGAAGCTGAGAAACAGAACTGAGCCTTCTAGCTTCTAAGGATCCTCAGGCTGAGATTGCGATGCAAAATGGAAACAAAATGGGAACCACCTCAAACGCCATAGAACAAGATCTCAGAAGATAGACATAATAGTGCAATACAGGCAGGCGGAAGAAGACAAACACTAGGTCCAGAGACCAAGAATAGGCAATCGGCTGTGAATTCAAACTCAAATTATGTTGATTCAAGAATTCACAGTGTCGGTGATTATCCAACATAGTATTTTGTGTTTGCTTTGTTTTACTCTTGGATCATACTGTAAACATTATTTTCTTTCAAATTGTTGATTTTTGTGGCTTCATTCCTGCAGTAAATAATTTGGAGAGCTTGTGCAGTCATGCTGCATTGAGTGGCCTTCTTCAGCACTGCAATAATCTTGTGATCCTGTGCTGTTGATGGAGTTGTGGTGACTGTTATTTCCATCAAAATCCTTTTGTGACGGAGCAGGCAAGATATGTAATAGCTCCCAGTTTGCATTCTATTGTTTTCATAGAATCATAGAATCCCTACAGTGTGGAAACAGGCCCTTCGCCCCACCACGTCCACACCGACCCTCGGAGGATCCCACCCAAACCCATCCCCCTATAACCCACCGAATCTTCACATCCCTGATCCCTATGGGCATATTAACATGGCCAATCCACCGAGCCTGCACATCTTTGGACTGTGGGAGGAAACCGAAGCACCCGGAGGAAACCCACGCAGACACGGGGAGAATTTGCAAACTCCACACCGACAGTCGCCCGAGGGAGGCATTCAACCGGGGACAGCAGCAGCGCTAACCACTGAGCCACCGTGCCGCCCCGAACTTTGTTAGACTAGTGCTACACACTTCATGTCAAGCAAGTGAAATTCATTCTGCTTTGTTGTGAGCAGAGGGAGGCAGGTGGAGTGTGCATGTGGCTTTGCCAAAATAGAGATCTTCCCTTATCCCCTTCTTCCCATTGCCTCCAGTTCTTTCTTACCCACTCACATCGACGATTCTTCTTCACACTTTATGTTATTTCAAAATTTCCAGACACCAGCTGCCTCCCCTTCACCATGGATGTACAATCCTTAACACCTTTATCTGCCATCCACATGGTCTTATGGTTCTCCACATCTTCATAGAAATAAGGCCTGAACCATGTCCACCCACCATCATTCTCCTTCACCTGTCCTCACTTTGACCAACTTCTTTAATTCCTCTTACTTTCTTCAGATCAAAGAGGTTGCCATGGCCACCCGCATGGGCCCCTGTTATGACTGTCTCCTTGTGGGATACGTGGAACATGCCTTGTTCCAATCCTAGTCAGTCCCCCACCCACAACTCTTTCTTGGTATATTGATGACTTTATTGGTGCTGCATTCCTCTCTCGTTTGGAATTGGAATAAATTGTTAATTTCACTTCCAGTTTCCATCCTGCTCTCACTTCACCTTGGTCTTTTTCTGACTGCACCCTTCCCTTCCTTGACATCTGTGTTTCCATTTCTTAAGATAGGCTGATTTGTACCATAACCTGCTGATTCCCATCCCTCCATTT
This sequence comes from Rhincodon typus, assembly GCF_021869965.1. Lineage (NCBI taxonomy): Eukaryota > Metazoa > Chordata > Chondrichthyes > Orectolobiformes > Rhincodontidae > Rhincodon > Rhincodon typus. The sequence goes on from NC_063371.1 coordinate 6,615,561, forward strand.
TCTCTATCTCCATTGCACCAGTTGTGATGATACCACTTCTACAGGGGAAGCCTCAGAAATGTCCAATTTCTCCCTTACGCAAGGATTGCCCAGGACCTTGGTTGACAGGGCTGGAAGCTATGTCTGACCCCATCTCCCACACTTCTGCTGTCCCAGAATTTGTGGGTTTCTCTTAAATATCGGGGGAAACAGGCCTTTCTGACTGTTTTGTTTTGCAAATCCAAAAATCACATTTGCATCAGAGTTTCCAGAGCTGCTCCTCTTGTGATGACTCAATCAATATGTCTTTCTTTTAAGAACCAAGAAATAGTTCATCCAACAGTAACTCAGTCAACTTAGAGTCATAGAGTTAGAGAGCTGCATGACTGTGTCATCTTCAGCACAGCCAACCTGTTAACCTGTTCTCTCCTCGTATCAGCTCTTGTTCTCATTTATTCTGTTTCTCTTCTGTCCAACAATACCATCAATAATCACCTTATCAGCCTACCCTTTTCCTATCTCCCTCTTTTTCTGAGCTCAGTCTCCAGCTATCTGCTCACTTCCTCCACCACCGCTGCCCCACCCCATGCCAACCCCAAACCCCCATCCTCGACTTCGGCATAAATATCACTTTGTGCTAACCGTTCTCATGAAGTGTCACCAGGCTCAAAACATTAACTCTGCTTTCTTCCCACAGATGCTGCCAGACCTGATGAGTTTCTCCAGCACTTCCTGTTTGTGTTTCAGATCTCCAGCATCCGCAGTTATTTGTTCTATTTGAGGGATCTTCTGTATGGTGCAGGCCATCACAGCTGTGGACAAGTGATTTTAGAGACATTACATTTAAATGCTTTATTGATTGGTTTCAAGAGTAAAGGACAAATTTCCAGAAGTTTTCCTCAATTTCTTTCCTCAGTTTTTGCCTTCCACAGCAGTTATTCTGTGTGATTAATCACAGTGGTTGATGCAAACATTCAGCAAACGACCCTCACACAGTCAATCCTGAAAGTGTGGGTGCATGCTTGGGATTTTCTGTTCAGCTGAATGATCAGATCCCAGACATGTTTACCCTAAATACACAGGTTATGTACTCATTCTTGAAG
>NC_063371.1:6617142-6639118 GCF_021869965.1 Rhincodon typus
CAGTACACTAGGAATAACTTCCCTGTTCTTCCAAATCGTGTCAATGTTTTAGGCTTACCAAAGACGGCAGACAGTTCGGTGGGTGAACGTCTCAAAGATCGCACCCCTCCTAGTATATTTCTCAACATTCACTTCCCAAAGCAGGAAGCAGGAGTCAGTCTGTCCTCCACAAATTTGCATTAATAGTTCAATACAAACTCCAGCCTGCTCTATCCTCTCTACGATTAACACAGAATACTGTGGAGAAACAGCCCTGAAAATATATGCTCCATTGTATTGGTTGTTATTGTCTGTGGACCATGTCCTGCTTCATTCTTTGGACGTGCCATCATTTACATGATTGTCACATCTGTGCATGCAACACTCCCTCATTGCAGCACAGCCTGGATCATGTGCTCATGTTTCTAGAATGCAACTTCCCAGTTAACTTCTGACGAAGTCAAAAGTGCTACCAGCTGCCATAGTGAGCAACTCACAACAGCAAGCTATGCTTTTTAAAAAGTTACACATAAAAACAATCGTACAACATGCTCACCAAATGTCACTTCAATTATTGCACAATTTATAAAGGGAATCCACGATACTAGAACTATCACATGTTGGAAAATTATTGGAATTTACAGGAGATTTTTGAGAAATATTTCTTGTCAGGGTCTAAGGATCACCAGCGAACTGCCTTTGACAAGGTAGTACTGAGCTGCCTTCCTGAACACCTGCTGTTCTATTCAGGAAGAATATCAGAATGTTGAACCAGTCATTGAAGGAACAGTGATATCTCTAAAAGCAACAATTAGTTTTCAAGACTGGAGTTCTGTATAAATTAGATTATTTTGTTGGTTAATTCCTTTGGCCAGGATGGAGTGTTTCCTTTCTGAGTTGAATAGGACTGTTTTACAGATTGGAATATCGTCTGCCTTACAATAACACTCGATTATGTCAGGAAGTATTGCTGTAAAATTGACAGCATCACAAACAATGAAGGGCTTAGACAGAATAGACAGAGACCTGTTACCCTTAGGTGTGTGGCCAATTACTGCGGGACATAGATTTAAAATGATTGGTGGAAGGATTAGAGGGGATGTGAGCAATCACCTTTTCATCCTTTTCAGCCCAGAATTTGCCGCCCATTTTGATGGTTGAGATGGAAGCCTTCAATTGATTTAAAAGGATGCTGAATATGCACCTGAATTGCTCCAATGTGCCAAGCTGTCTACTAGGGTGTACAAGGTAACATTAGAATAGACAGATCCTTTACACAAACAGCATGGACACAATGGCTGAATGGCCTCTTTGCCAAACTTTACTTTGATTCTGTGGAATACTATGACATGGCATCACTGAGAATCAGAAAACACGGAAGGGGGTGATTCAACCCAACAAGTCTCTGCTGATTGAACAGTCACAGCATTTCCAGGACAACAGCAGATTTGACGTGAAGATTTTTCAGAAGATGCAGAGGCAAGGAATTCAATTTCTTCCTACCTGTTCATTATCAAATAAAGAATGGCTGCTCAAACTCATATGTTTGAAGTGCTTGGCATATCTTCGTAGGTCTCGTTCAAACAGCTACAGAATGCAACAAAAATAAACAAGAAACAAAGAATTACTCAAACCAAGTCATGAGGAATAGATTCCCTTTTTGAAGTGAATCATTTTTTCTCTCCTTGGAATTTGCAAGGTGTTTTCACCCTTCCCAACACCACCCCTCAAACTCACACCCCTCTCTCCTTGGCTTCCACCTTTCCACCACCACTGTTCTACCCACCCCTCCCCTCCACTACCACTGGAGTGAATCAACTTTCTCTGCTTCCTGACCTCAAGCCTTAGACGCATGCCAGTCTTGAGTTCCGATGGTTGTCAGGTACCTTGCCAAACTTCACTCAAAGGCTAATTTACTGGGGGCTAATTGGAGACTGGCAAGCAAAGCCCACACATTCATCTCAGCACACCTTTCGCAGGAATTGGGCATATTATTCATGGATAGACACAGGTAGTTTTGCCAGTGTGCTGAACCAACTGTGGAGATTGGACATTCCAGGGTCAGCTACTCACAGGCAACTCATTAAGTCACTAAAGTGCACATTTACTGTACTTTGAACTGTATACATTTTGTTTTTAGAACAGACAAATTGCTATGGAACTTGCAACCACTTGCAACAGTCAAGTGGAAGTCAGTCGCTTTTCTGATAAAGAGAATATTACGTTGAAATTCAAGGTTGAATAAGATGCAGATATTGGAAACAACTTGGTTCAGCCTTATGGCAGGGGTGGAATCAATGGCAAGCGTGTGGAGTTTGTGACAAAGTCTAAACAATCATGAGCACTTTCCCACTGAACTGGGGAAATCGTTACCTCTCTGTGTAATTACCTTTATGCCTCTAATGTTAACTGACCTTACGACGGCCAAAAATCTTTTGTTGTATCCCACTTTTCCACATTTTCACAGTATCCAATACATTGCAAAACCAATTTATTACTTTTGTTTTGTGAGCCAAAATTAACTATTCACTTGCAGTGTGATATTTGTGAGGGGAATTGGGCAGGTAACTTGGGAGAAGCAGCACTTATTAAACATGCATCAGAAAATTGTCAGAGTTTCAACAAACGGGTGCAGATGGTCCTGTTTTGTTAATGGCTTACCAAAAAAAAACTTGTCTGAAAAGGTAGTTATTTCACCGTCAACCTAAATTATGTACATGAAGTCATATCAGGGCTTGAACCCAAAAATATTGAGTCTAAAAACAAAATCTTGAGAATCAGAAGCATCTTTTCTCAGCTGATCAACAGCTTCAATATTAATATCCATGGGACTCTGTACAAACAAAATCTCTTCACATTCCACCTTACAGATCGTCAAACTGAAGATACTGGAAATGGAGAGTACGTGTACCAGTGTTTGTAAAGAAAAGACAGACAGACAGACTGTTTTCAAACACAAGCCACAAAATGAATTGATCCAAATGTTAGCCAGTCCTGGTCAATTTCTAAATTGGTCAGCTCTAACATTTAGATTTTCCTTCGTTACATTTTGAGTTTAAATATTGTACAATACAATCGTGCTGCTCTTGATTCGACTTACCTGTGAGCCTGTCCATCCTAATAAGGCATAGGCATACTGGCTGAAGGGTGCAACCACCAGATCCACTCTGACAGCCTTCCAGTCTTTAACCTTCACTGCAGCACAAGTTGCACGCTCACATGTTTCTGCATGGCCACCACGCCCAATTTCCTTTGCCTTATTCGCAGCCAAAGAGTCATCATCGCCTGCTGTGTTCGGGCGTAGAACGTTTACCACATCCTTCTGCAGTTTGAAGATCAAAAAACACTTGGCAAAACTATCAAATATCTCAGGCTCCTTGTTCTTCCACTTTTGGTCCTTGTTGTCTGTGATGTCATCGTATAATATCATACCCTAAAATATTTGGAAAATAACGTTGTAACTAAACTTTTACTCTTCCCACAGAAATAATCTGTCCTCTTTTACTGAGGACTGCAAGAGAAATTTCTTCCAAGTACATTCATTATGCAAGGAACAACTCAGTTACCAACTATTTACCAAAAATTCTCCTCAGCCAGTTTAGAAGGACCACTTTCTATGACCTGGTTTTCGCCAAGGTCGCATAAAGTCTTTGAATTTTTAATAACAATTTTTAATCTCAAAATAGTCTCAGAAAAGCACATGAAAAACAAACGCCCAGCTTCTGTGACTGGAAGTGTAACGGAGCTATCAGCAGAGTTCTCATGGGAAAGTTTTGGGCTGGGGTGACCCCAATTGGCAGGGTTTCTCATGAAGGGAGAGTGGTCCACAAGGTAGATATACAGGAATTCAGCTCTTCACAACTTGAACAGACATAGCTGAAGTTGAAAAGATCAAATGACGATTTCACATTCAGCCTTCTTATTGGATGGATGTACAGCCCACTTCCTTGGAAGAGATTGACTGGGCACTTAGATGCTTCAGTTCATTTCAGTCCCAGTCCCTGCTTCACTGAAAGCCTCAACAGGTGGATTAAAATTGGAAATCTTATTTTTAAAACTTCAAACTTCAACCCAACCTGGACTCATCCTTTCTCACTTAAAACTCTCCATGTTCTAATGATCCACATGTTCAGAAAAGCCTCTTTTCTTTTGCGTGCTGTTCTTTTAACATCAAAATGGGCTGAGGAACATTCTTCAAGGGGGTTAAGCAGTTCCCTGATTATTATATCGTTAGACTACAAAAACTGCCCATCTGATCTGAGAAAAGCAGTGGAATTAGTGTTTTCTGCATTTTTCTGGCAATTCGCAACAGAAAGAGCTCATGGAAGATTGGTCTGTTTGGCAGTCTTCAAACAGATTCGACCATGGATTCAGGACTTAGAGAATGTAATGTGAGAGAAACTATCGGTCAGCAAGGAGAGTGTTCTGTAAAAGGACCAAAATTGTGTTAGCTGAGGTTTGAACACATTGACATTTAGGAAGGGCACTTGAGCACGATGCAATGGTGATATGTAGAATGGCCAATGTGAGGCTCAGTTCAAAGTCAAACAGCATGCCAAATATGGCACATTATGGTTCAGCTTGAGAATGGGGTACAGACATGATGTGGACAGTGGGGCATGAACAGGCATCATCAGGGGACACCAAAGATGATGGGCTATGGTGAGTACTGGAGCCTCAGTTGTTTCTTTCCCCCATGCTTTGAGTACCTCTTTACTAGCCAGTGGAAAAGACAAAGAGACAATATATAATCAACAGACAACATCCTGAGACACAGCCAATGACACTCTATCAATCTAAAACTACAGATCAAAAAGGAACTGACTGTATCCAGGATAACAAGGTGTAGAGCTGGATGAACATAGCAGGCCAAGCAGCATCAGAGAAGCAGGAAGGCTGACATTTCGGGCCTAGACCCTTCTTCAGAAACCCTTCTAGGCCCAAAACGTCAGCCTTCCTATTCCTCTGATGCTGCTTGGCCTGCGATGTTCATCCAGCTCTACACCGTGTTATCTCAGATTCTCCAGCATCGGCAGTTCCTACTATCTCTGACTGTATCCAGAAAGAGACACACAGTCAAGATTGAAATTTTGCCAAAAACAATGTGTGGATTTAGCCAAATCTAAAACCTGTTTCTCTGGTGCAATTAAACTGCTTCTAAAAAAAAAGTCAGGAACCCAAGGCAGAATTCTTAGACTTCGTCTCCAAATAGCCTTGAACTACATCAGATGCTAGGTTTTCTTCTATGGCTGCTCATCGTCTTTTCCAAGAAATCCACCTCTTGCTCTGACAATGCCCATTTCCCATTACACTGCTGACCATAGACTTCCCTTTCTGGCCAGCATCCTATGGCAAGTTGTAAAAGATTCCTAATCAATTGTCCATCCATGAGACAGGACAGAAAACCATTCCGAATGGAAAACACAGATGTCATCTTGTGTGACTGGGACCATGGTATAAAATAGACAAGCGTCATTTCTCAGGTGGGGCAGCTTGTGATATGTTGTGTCACATTATCCTCTGTGTCCTTGTCCATCTGACTAGAACTGCCTTTGCTTGCTGTCATGCTTAGTCTCAAAAGAGAAACTGAGATAGTAATTGCTTCAGTTGTTTAGCCTCTTGGAATTAATTTATGCAACTCAGTTGGCATACGTGAGAACAACACGTATCACATCAGCTGAGTTACTTCCAAGTTGAGGGGACTGAGTCTAAACTATCTTTTGGGAATTGCTGCAATTAATTATGTCCAATTCATACCTGGGCAGCCATCCAGTTAATCACTTGGTAAAGAAGACCCTGTTCCTTGCCTTCTTCTTGGTGAGTTATGAGAAAGTCAACATCATGACCATACTCCTTTCCTCTGAAAATCACAATGTTTACAGACATGAACACAAGCCATTAACAAGAAAACAAGTTCTTCAAAATAAATGGGAAAATCTCTGTCTCGGGGATGCTGCAGGAATACAGTGTAAAAACAGATTACAATATAGTGGTGTTTTCAAATGCATTTCTTTCGGGTCAGGTTAATGCAGTAGTGTTTGGTTCCCATTCTAACGGTTGTGGTGACAATCTGACGACAAAGGGACAGTTGCATGACAAAAACAAATAAACAAACAATCAAACAAAAGTGCCAAGAGCAAGACTGCTGTTGTCTGAAAGCAAAAATAAGAGAAAATCTGAAACCTGCAAAGAGACAGAAACAAAATGGAGAGGGAAAGTTTACAGTCAGACATTAGAACAAAGCACAGTACAGTGCAGCACAGGAACAAGCCCTTCAGACCACCAAGACTGTATTGACACATGTTGCCTCTCTAAACTGCCTCTATGTATTCCTCTTTTCCCTGCCGATTCATATATCTACCAAGATGCCTCTTAAACACTGCTGTTGTATGCACCTCCGCCACCTCTAATTGGTCAATTAATTGGTGAGTCCAGAAGGTTGAAAGAGCTCAATTAAAATTTCGGGTCTGATGCCTCAAGTTTACATTGAGCTTTACCAACAGCAACACATGGACCGAGATGTCAGTATGAGGGAAAGGTGGAGAATTAATATAACAGGTGACTGGAAGTTCAGGGTCACAAAGCAGAACATCACCATTCAATCTGCAAAAGTGCTCACCCAATCCGCATTTGATATCCCCAGTGGCAAGGAGATGACATTGTGAACAGTGAATACGTTACATTAAATTGAACTAAGTTTTGTTTCTTTCCTTACTGGTACCATTTTACTCAGTCCTGTAAGACTCACTCTTCTACTCCTCAGTCTAGCTTCTCTGGCACCCCTACCAGAAACCTTTCATTGTCCTGGTCCCTTCCACCCCTTGCTCAAACACGACTGTATCTGTAACTTTTCCCAATTCTCATGCAAGGTCATTGATCTGCAATGTTGAGTCTATTTCTCTTTCCACAAATGCTGCCTAACCTGTTGAGTACATTCAGCATTTTCTGATTTTACTTCAGATTTTCAGGACCTACAGACTTCTGCTTTTCGACTAGGAAACTCAATAAGACCATAAGACATAGGAGCAGAAATTAGGCCATTCAGCCCATCGAGTCTGCTCCGCCATTCAATCATGGCTGCTAAGTTTCTCAACCCGCTTTCTCCCCATAACCCGTAATCCCCTTTACAATCAAGAATCTATCTCAGTCTTACATATGCTCAATGATCTGGCCTCCACAGCCTTCTGAGGCAGTGAATTCCACAGATTCACCACTCTCTGGCTGAAGAAGTTTCTCCTTATCCCCGTTCTAAAAGGTCTTCCCTTTGCTCTAAGACTGTGCCCTCGGGTCCGAGTCTCTCCTACAAATGGAAACATCTTCCCAACATCCACTCTGTCCAGGCCATTCAGTATCCTGTAAGTTTCAATTAGATTCCCCCTCATCCTTCTAAACTGCAATGAATATAGTCCCAGAGTCTTCAAAAGTTCCTCATATGTTAAGCTTTCCATTCCTGGGACCATTCTCGTGAACTTCCTCTGAATTCACTCCAGGGTCTGTACATCCTTCCTGAGATATGGGGCCCAAAACTGCGCACAATACTCCAAATGTGGCCTGACCAGGGCCTTATAAAGCCTCAGTAGTACATCCCTGCTTTTATATTCAAGTCCTCTCAAAATAAATGCCAAAGTTGCATTTGCCTTCCTAACTACAGACTCAACCTGCAAGTTTACCTTGAGAGAATCCTGGACTAGAACTCCCAAGTCTCTTTGCAGTTCAGACTTCTGAATTTTCTCCCCATTTAGAAAATAGTCCATGCTTTTATTCTTCTTCCTAAAGTGCATGACTTCGCACTTTCCTATGTTGTATTCCATCTGCCACTTCTTTGCCCACTCTCCTAACCTGTCCATATCCTTCTGCAGCCTCCCCACCTCCTCAATACTACCTGTCCCTCCACCTATCTTTGTATTGTCTGCAAACTTAACCAGAATGCCCACAGTTCCTTCATCTAGATCATTAATGTATAAAGTGAAAAGTTGTGGTCCCAACACTGACCTTTGCGGAACACCACTTGTCACCGGCTGCCATCCTGAGAAAGACCCTTTTATCCCCACTCTCTGCTTTCTACCAGAGAGCCAATCTTCTATCCATGCGAGTACATTGCCTCGAACACCATGGCCCTTATCTTACTCAGTCCTGTGCGGCACCTTGTCAAACGTCTTCTGCAAGTCCAGGTCAATAACATCCATAGACTGTCCTTGGTCTACCCTGCTCATTACTTCCTCAAAGAATTCTAACAGATTTGTCAGGCATGACCACCCTTGATGAAGCTGTGCTGATCTATTTTACCATGCACTTCCAAGTATACAGAAATCTCATCCTTCACAATGGATCTTATCTTATCTAAAATCTTATCCACGACCGAGGTTAGGCTAATCGGCCTGTAATTTTCCATCTTTTGCCGGACTCCCTTTTTAAACAGGGGTGTCACGTTAGCGATTTTCCGGTCCTCTGGGACCCTCCCTGACACTAGCGATTCCTCAAAGATCACCACTAACACTTCCACTATCCCTTCTGCTATCTCCTTAAGAACTCTGGGGTGTAGTCCATCTGGTCCAGGTTATATATCCACCTTCAGGCCATTCAGTTTTTCTAGCACTTTCTCCTTGGTGATGGCCACCATACTCAGCTCTGCCCCCGACTTTCTCGAATTTGTGGGATAATGTCTGATTTGCAATTAAAATACTCGTGCTAAAACCCAGTTTCAGCCAAGAATTTTGAACAAAAGAAAAAAAAATCTTCCATTTTGCTCCAGATGGACAAATAATTATACCAAGTCTTTCAAATCTGTCAATGCCACTACTCTTTAAAAAAAATCCAAAAACCTAAAATCTAGTTACTAATTTACCTTGTCCCTTCCCTTGTTTACAATCCTGATTTAAGAGCCTTGGCTTGTCACCTAGGTTTCTCAACAATATAAACATTCTTTTGTCTTAACTCTTCTCAGTAGTTTCAGGCTTTTACAAAGATGAGCTTAAGTTAACAGAACTAAATGATAAAATGGAAAACTGGTGCTCTAACCTTCGAAAACCACCAGTTAACTTGATAACTGCAGCAGGCAGAAATCTGTGTACAGCTCCTTCAACGATTTTCGTGATTGAATCTGCCTCTGTCCTTGTTACTGGGACAATGAGGTCTTCATAATAAAGTAAGCCTGTAAAACAAACAAAACTTTTATTCAAAAACAGGTACATACTTCGCAGGGGATTCCAAGTATTTTTGAAATATTACTGAAATCAAGTTTCTTTTTAACCAGAATTTCTTGTTTTAACTCCAGAGCCTTTTTCCAGCTCCTTATTGATATACATTGGTAGTTGGCAGCATCAAAAGTGAGTTACATTGCAGGCCATCTTCAGTGGAGGAAAATAATATTGCACAATATTTCCATGTGCCTTTTAGCACTTCGATTTCACTATTCCATTCCCCTACCATACCAAAACCAAACTTTCAGTCCTCTTGTTGAAATCTATTGCCCAAATAAATTGCCTCGTAGTGTCCAGGGATGTGCAGGCAAGGTGGATAAGCCAGAGGAAAATGCAGGGTTACAGGTTGAGAGTCTGGCGGGATGTTCTTCAGAGGGACAGTGTTGACTCCATGGAACGAATGGCCTGCTTCCACACTGGAGGGATTCTATGATTCCACTCATCCAGCCCTATCACCTTCTGTGAAATCTACATTCCTTAATTCCAGCCTCTCATGCCACAACTCCCTTTGCCACAGTATGATTTGGTATGGCTGGAACTGCATCCCTTCCTTTAATCTCTAGGTCTCTCCATCCATGCCTGTCCACTCTTAAGTCTCTTTCGATAACCATGTTGCTCAACCTAACCTTATTCTGCCCATCAAACATCACTTGCTTTGGCTCCAGCTCAGCTTCAGTCTTTGTTAACTATCTATGGAATCTCTAAAGATACAGAAAAATATGACAACTGATGCAAGCTTGCTCTCCTCGACTTGAAATTATCCATGTTGATCGGAGCCTGATTACGACTGTGTTTTTCTGTGTTACAAGTTCCATTAAAGTGCACTTTTTGTTGCTGCCCCTTCTAAAAAGCTCTGAATGCAAACTAAGGAGGTCCAAACTTATTCATGCTTTGACTCCAAGCAATACTCAATTTGCAAATCTCAATTCTAATTGAAGCTGGGACACTCCGTTAAGTCACTATAAACCCTTCCTTCCTCTATCTTCAATACTTATTTCCAAGGACACACATTCTAAAATCCCTGTCTTCAACTCCAAAACCTTTAGTTCATTTCACCCAACTTCTGCAACCTCGTCCAGACTTTCAACATGTGTACCCTATAATCCTGTGAATCTGAGCTAACTTCTCTGTACTACATTAGGTTTGAAAGCTGCAGCCATTTCAACTTAATTCTGTAATTCCACACCCTACAGTCAAACATAGTCTCAAAATCTATATCTCAGTCCCCATCTTGTTGAGATTGACGAACACGTTTTCAGAATTCTTGATCAATTTTGGATTTTCACCATCAAAAGCATTTAGCACAGTGCAACAGACTGAAGGCATTTTATAAAGTCTAAGACAATCAACTCAGTCCTATTCAAATGTGTACCTTTGTGAATATAATTTACAGATCGGCTCAAGTTTGGCTGTAATGCCCTCCAAAAAAAGTAGCAAACTTACCCTCAGATCTGAGGCGAATTTTGGCACATGCTAACAAAGCACTGCTGGCATCTATTGAACTAAACTGAAACAAAAGTCACTCATTCCAAAAATGTACAGAAAAACTGCCAAGTTCAGGAGAAGGCAAGAGAAGTGCACACATGTGTAAATTTTAAGTATATTAGAATTGCACGGAGTTCACAAGTGCATAATTTACCTTCAAGAAAATGTCAGTAACATGGACTGTAAAATGTCCCAACTTGCATTCAATTCCTTTTTTCCCTCCTGTCTGTCCCGATGAAACTGATTCTTGCTGGGAACACAGTTCCAATTTACCAGATAGACTAAACAATTATGCATGACCTTGAGAAAAGTGAACAACTTAAAAGGCAACAAGTTAAATTATTGTTTTGTCCACAACTTCATTACCTGCTTCTTGTTCTTTTGTGAGTAGTATTTTTGATGCTCTCAGTTCATGCAGAGTTCGCAGTCCCTCTCTGTACCACTTATCAGCTGTCTTCACACCAACGCCAAAGATACTGGTAAATCGCTGCAAAACCAGAAACTACACTTACAAACCATAGGAACCAGACACAGAGTTATCATTTCTGGAGAGAAGCAGCAGGACAGCTCCTGTGCAGTGTGTTGTTCTTTTCAAATATAAAGTAAACCAAGAACTTTACCATAGCCCGTCAAGGAGTCCAAGCATCTCTTTTTATTAGAGAGACAAGTGGTTATATACTGAGGGGCACCACTTCACAAGAAGTAAGAAAAAGGAAGGAGGCAGACATCCATGAAGGACCACAGCCAGAACTGAAACTGAACTCACCCTTTGGCATATTGCACTTTTTGTGACCTCAGGACACTCTCTTTAAACCAAGGAAATATATGTCTGGAAACGTAATCACTTTTGCAACATTGGAAATTGCACATACAAAAGAAATATAAAAACACAAAAAGATGAAGCAGGAGATTGCTATTCAATCTGCTCTGGCATTCACTAAATCCATGGCTCATCTGATAGTGGCCTCAACTCAGCTTTCCTGACTGCCCAGCTCCGATTATCTATTCACCTTCTTCTGAATCAAAACCTTTTCCAACTCGGCCTTCAACATGATAAATGATTGAACCTCCAATGCTCAGACCAAAATGAGAATAGTCAGTGAGTTTATATCAAACCGACTGAGATCATTTGGAGATGGCTTGCTCCCATTATTCTAACATAAGACAGCTGCTGTTTGCTCAATCCTCAGATCTGAGAGATTTCTTCAGCAAACATCATCTGACATGAAGATATGAAAAACTGAGACTCACCTTTAATGTTTGATATCTTTCATTTTGGATTAACTCCTCAACTTCCCTGCAGATTCCACCTTCAAGGATGTCCTGCAGCCAAGGGGAAAGAAATGTTCATGTATTTCATTTGAAGGGATGCATCAAAATCAATCATATAAATCGAGCACGTTGGAAAAACTAACTACACTCCTGGTTAGCCAGAAGAACCAGACCAGAGAAACAATTTGTCGTGCTTTTACCTTAATCACTCTTTTGCAATGTTCTCCAAGACTGGGAATCCCTTGGAGATCATCCATTTTGGTTACACAATAGGGCAATGACTTCAGAATAGAAGATGCTCTTGTGAATGCTAGGTATCGTCCTTCATTCTCACATAACTGTGCATTTTCAGCAAGTATCTTCAAAGCTTCCTAGGCAAAAACATGATTGGTCATCCCACCTCAATCCACTCAAATCCATCTCTTTTAATGTACACAATTCAACATGGCTAATTGCCTTAACTTTATGGACGACAAATTCATCTCCAGTATCGTAAAAATTATTGTTATGCCTATCATACAATAAGGTTTTAAAGCCAGGGATTTTCCTTTCTCCCACCCCACCCTTCTGAAACAGCCATTCATCACTTCTCAACAGAGTCAAGAATGGTCCAAGTCATTGTACTCATGGTGCAAAGCTCAACTCAACTGACTTGTAAATACACATGCACGTTCTAACAGTGTCATCAAGTAGTGAATATACGCAACTACCAGAAACAATGTGCCTCTCACTTAGTTTGGCCAGGGGTCTGAAGAAGGGTCACTGGACTTCAAATGTAGGCTGTTTCTCTTGTATCAGACGTTGACCAAATCTGTTGAGATTGTTCAGCAATTTCCGCTTTTGTTTAGCCAGAAGTAATGAGGTTGGGCATGACAAAGAGTTTCAACTTACTTCACAGTAATCAATGCAACGTATTTGAGGTTTGGGGCAGTGAAGGAGAGTTGTCCATGATTATTACCGTAAATAAACTATTTTTATTATTCAGTGTAGTCCTTCTTTGACAGGCGTACTGTGAAATAGGAATGCCAATGGGGCCACCATCAGCAGCTGTCTTCACCTAAAATCAAACACAAAAGGTGAGTGTTTTGACCAGCTCCAATCACTCACTATAACACTTTTTGTTCCACATGAGAATTTAGTCACCAAAAACTTATCATATTAGACAAATTAAGTGGAGTTTCTGTGTGATGGAAATAAATTAAAGGTGACATCCTTCTGATGACAGACTAAAACCTTTTTTAAAGTCAGTCATTCTCTTCTGAAGCAACCACAATACCTCAAACCATTGTTGATGATTCATTTGTCAACCTTGTTCAAAACTCAAAGACAAACAAACAGACAGACATTCTTCCCACCTGACTGCAGTTAACAGCAAACCCTTTGGGGAAGGGTGGTTTTCAATGGACAACTGCAAGTTTAACATTTTTATGAATTGGTAAACTATTTATTTACTTGCTTTGACTCCAACAGTACCTCCACTCATATTAACCATGTCCAAAACTTGGTACGACCAATGTGCGTGTAAACTTCCCAAACGAGTGCAATGTGTCCCCAATAAATTGTTTTACGTTCTTCATGAAACACAAGCCAACTACTGTCACAATCCCACTGCATATTAGGAAAAGAGACTCAATTCCCAATGCCTTACACAAAATATCACAGGACAATGTTTCACATGTTAAGGTTTCTACTGTGATAAAAATCCAACATGGGTACCAATGGTTTAGCAGGCAACTAATACCCCAAACTAAACCAAAGGTTCATCCCAATGAATGAACCCAACCAAAATACCTTGTGACATATTGGTACTCTGTACCAACCTCCCCCCACAAGCCCAAACCCCATTCCCACCCACAGTGCAGCCTCAACTCCTCCTAAATTTTCAAAAGTCTCCCTGCCATGCTAGGACTCATATTCTAATATCCTTTAAAAGCCATTTCACTCAGTCTTCTGCATATTCCTGAACCAATTTACAGCAAGAAAGCTCACTCTTTGGATTTCACACAGAGGGATACAATGAATGAGCAAGATGTGATGATTCAGCCCCTCCAAACTGTTTATGCACTAGAATCATGGCTGATGTGACTGAAACTTAAAATCCAAATTCCCACCTTCCCCCAATAACCTTCCACATGGCGTTTAACAAGAATCTATCTAACCCTGCTCTAAAAAGAATCACTTTGCTTACACCAGCTTTTCAAGAGAAAGAATCTCTGTTTTAAATGGGCAATCCCTGAGTTTTGAAGTGCTTCCTAGTCCTCAATTCTCTCACAAGAGTAAACATCCTCTCCACACATTTCCTGTCAAAACTGATCAAGATTTTACATATTTCAATCAAGTCCAAATTCATGTGAATGCTGGCCTAGACTGTCCAACTTTTCTCCTTGAGATAATCCACTCATTCCAGGTATTAGTTCAGTAAACCTTCTTTTAACTGCCTCCAATGCATTGACATCCTTCATTAACCTGTGCAGAGTACTCCAGAAACAGAATCACAAGATGTCTATTTAAGTGAATAATCACCAGTCCAGTGTACAGCTGAAGAAAACCTTCCTACATTAAAAATTAGTTCCCCTTATGAGAAACGATGACATTCTATTAGGTTTCTAGTTACTTGCTGAACCTTCAGACTAACCTTTTGTGAATCACGCATTTTTACCGCCAAATTCTCTGCTTTTCAGAGCTCTGCAATCTCTAATTATTTAGGTAACATGCTTCTCTTTTTAGTCTACCTGCCAAAATGGACAAATTCACATTTTCACACTTTTCTGCCCACCCACTTAAACTATCAATATCTTGTGACAATACTATGGCTTTAAGAGGTGTATTTTTTCCTGTTTTTTTTAAACAGAGAGAGGTTGAGACAAAGTATTGAGCTATCTCTTCCAAGCCAATAAAGTAAACAGCTTGTGAGGCCCTGGGTTTTTTTCTTGAAGTTAGAACAATACAAGTAGCGTGAATGGGTTAAGTAAGGTCCCACAAAATCAGGGTTTTAATTTATCTTTCAGTTATTGGGGGTTTGACATTGGCTTCAAACCTGTTGTAGTTGCACACGTCTCTCTGCCACAGCAAAAAGCTAGAATCCTCTCTCTGCCAGAATTTTCTCTTCACGTTTCTGTCTCCTGGACTGGAGAAACATCACATTTCAGACAATGTATTTCACTGAATTCGCCTTTGTCAAGGTTTATGGGATGCTACCATTTTGGAAGAGTTGCTGTTTAGGAGTTAAATAATCTATTGTTCTGTTAAGTTTTCCAATAGAGTTCAAGTTATACCCAATTCTTTCTTTTGCTTGCATTTTAACTGGGATAAGAATAAAAGTTTGTTTTGCTTAAAACTGAGCAGTATGAGCAATCGAATTACGTATGGAACACAGTACCTGAAACTTGCCTTTAAATAAGATAAAAGTTAGGGTCTAGTCTATTTCCTTGAGCTATTTGAAGGGCATCTGGTCTGGTCCCAAACAATCTTTTAACCTTCCTATGTCCTCTTCACAATGTATTTTCCGACATATCTCTGTGTGATCAGCAAACTTCGTAAAGCTCCATTTTGTCCCTTCATCCAAGTAACTTCTATAAATTGTAAACAACTGAAGTCCTTGCACTGATCACTGTAGCATACCACTCAATACATTTTGGCAACTGAAAAGACCTATTTGTGCTTAGTACTTCCTGTGAGCCAGCAACTCATCTACCATGTCTATACATGACCGCTTACACCATGAGCTTTCACTTTCCACAATAAGTTTTCATGCGTTACCTTGTGAAATGCCTTCTGGAAATCTACACGTACAGTAGATCTACCAGGTCCCCTTTATCCAAAGCACATCTTAGCGCCGAAAAAACTCTTATACATCAGTCTAACAGATGTCCTTCTCACAAAACCATGCTGAGTCTGCCTGAATATTTGGAACTTCTTTCATTGTAACTAGCTACATTCTCCCTACAACACATGATCAATGAACCAGCCCTTGGTTTCCTGCTTTCTGTCTCACTCAATACTGGTTCTGTAAGTCTTCACAACTCCTGTTTCTTCAAGCAGAGAACCAGATCCCACCAGCATGGTGTGTTCTTCAATCAGGGGAGGGGAGCATCGCTGACTAACCAGCATATATTGCCCATCCCTAATTGCCCAGCGGACAGTTAAGATTCAACTACATCACATACATTTGGTGGAACAAAAATAAGTGACTTTTGCTCTGCTTCTCACAGAAGTTGTCATTTGTCTGTTTCTAAGCAACTGAGCCTTTTTTTCTCTGCAGATTCGTAAAAATCTCTGACCCTTGTTTTGTGTCAAGGTACAAAAACTGTTGCTCGATTTTCTCATGATCACATCATTCCCCGATCAAATACATTCTGTTTCAGCCAACACTATGTGAAAGGTTTTACAAAATGAGTAGCTTGACAAGTCCCATATTTGCAACATGACCAGAGCTGAAGTCTGCCCTGTCTGCAGAAGTGGGGACAGTAAGAGTCCAGAACAAGGGCTCACTGTCACAGGATTCGCAGTGAACTATTTAGGACCAAGGTGAGGAAAACTTTCTTCATTCATCGGACAATGAACTTGTGGAAATCTCCATCACAGAAGGCTGTCAAGATCAAGTCACTGAAAATATCCAGCAAAGAAACAGATATTCCAGCCATGAATACTATCACATGGAATGGGGATAGAAGGTGAGGGTAACAGTGACAAAGAGGATCAGCCATGACCATATTGAATGGTAAAGGGTGTCAAGAGCTTCCTCCTGCTCCTATTTTCTCTGTCTCTATGTTATCTATTTACACTTTTCAATAACAATTTGGAAGCTTTGTGAGTGAGCATGCAGGTAACAGCATGTCATCGGGAACGGAAATTGAAGATTGGCCTTTGGTGCAAGGAGTATGGAGTAAGAAAAGAGGGAAAATCTTGCTCCAAGTACACAGGACGTGGCTGAGGTCACAGCTGTTGTGTAGTGTAGAGGGTTATTGCACTTTGAAATTCTTTTGCCCAGACAGTCGTGGAGACTGCTTCACTGAGAATACTCAAGGCTGAGTTAGACTGATTTTTGAACTGAAGGAAGTCCAAAGATGTTAGAGAGAAGCAAAAAAGTGGAGTGAATGCCACAATTAGATCACCATGATTTTACTGAATGGCAGAGTAGACCCAATGGACGACATAGTCTACTCCTACTTCTGTCTCACATGGTCGATTCATAATGCAACATGTTTCTTCGTAAAAAGGATCTCTCTCCCTATAAGTGTAAGGGAAACAATAAATCATGAATTTTAGTAAACTAAACTGTGCATAAAACAACCATAAGACATCATCGATGAAGACTCACTTCATTTGCAAGTATTTCCTGGGACTCTTCTTTATGTGTGTTTAACACTCATTTGTCAAGAGGTGCTCACTGTTCAGATCCGTATTAAAATACCTGAAGCCGATGACGATTTTCTACTTCCAAGGGTTTGCCTGCTCCCATACTTTCAGTAAACCACGTGATATCTACCAAAGCCGCTCTGCAAATTCCACTCTGTTTATCCAGCAATTCTAACACCTCATCACCGGAGTTATTCTCAGACACAACATGAGTCACGGATTCACTGAAAAGAGAAACAGTAAACTTGGCAAAATTAAGATCAAGTAACAATTCATTCCAAACAAATCAACAATTTTGTCATGTTCAAGTCTATTTCAGAAAAAAAGGAGCAACAGCTGCATTCTATAGTTGAACAGAGAAGTAGTTTTTCTCCAGAAAAATTGGCAAACCCTAAGTATACTTTAGGGATGTAAACATTTTCTTAAAACAATGTTAAAACTATTAACATTATATTAGTTAACCACCTGCACATAAAGAGATGCATTTGCTGAAAATAAAAGAACAATGCATTTCTTTCAGCTTTGCAGTTTAAATGATAGTCACCAAAATCAAATACAGTCATGGGCCCATCTACAGGAACAACTGTAGCAACATAGGAGATGATTTCTTCATTCATTAATAACGCCTTTCCGAACAAAAAGTTACCTTGCAGCAGTGTTTTTTCTAATGTGTTGATTTGAATATACTGAAGGCCAGGGTAGAACTTAATTAACCATGACTTTTTACATCGCAGAATACCACCAATTTCTTTCCATTTTACTTTTACTAAAACTCAAGACTGAGTGTTAATATTACTGAATGACTGATCCGGATTCAAATACCACCACACATTTGGTGGAATTTAATTCAATGAATTGCAGAGCTTGGTCCCTGAGAAGATGAAGGGACAGGTATTTATCAGAGGTCAAAGGAATATGAAATCTGAATCATGGAAATGGACAACTAGAGGAAAGGCTCTTGGAAATATCCCAGTGGAACGGAAAAATTATCTCACAAAGGATTTTAAACCAGGATGCACTTGGAAAAAAATGAAGTGTTAAGAGACTGAGTAAAAGCAGATATTGTGGAACACCAATACTTTCAAGTTCCCCTCCACAATACACTCAAGTTGACTTGAAAACGTTCTTTCAGCATTGGGTCAGAAACCTGGAACCCTCTCTGTAATAATATTGTTGGTGCACTTGCATTTAATGGATGGCAGCATTTACAAGTCACCAGCACAAAACACATCAAAATTAGTTTGGTTAACTTGCTAAGAGCCAAGGATAATGACCAAATTTTTATAAGGCTGTCAGAACTTGATGTTGTTGGATTCTCCTTGCTGCATCATGTACTCTCTGGGGTTTACAAGGACGAGTGGAGATCTAATTGAGGAACAGTTGATGTTAAAAAGGATTGATAAAGCAGACATAGAAAGGATATTTCCTCATATGAGGCAATATGGAACCAGAGGTCATGGTTTAATTGTAAGGAGTTGCAGATTTAAAACACAGGTAGGAAATTACTTCTCTCAAAGGGAGGTCAATCTGTAGAATTCACTACCCCAGAGTGCGGTGGATGCTGGGACATGGACTAAATTTAAAGGAGGAGATTGAAAATCAGACTATTAGTAATGGGTGAAAGGGTGATGGAGAGTGGACAGTAAAGTGAAATTGAGGCTGCGATGAGATCAAACATGATTGCACTTCGTGCAGCAGGCTCCAGGGGCTGAACTGTCAACTCTTGCTCCAAGTTCTTCGGTTCTTATGATGTAACTGGGAGCACCAACTCAAACAGGCTCTGTACACCTCTGCAGAATTCTGAAGAAACACTCAACATAGTATAACCTAATCTCTCAAGAAACATTCAAGATTCAATTATTCACTTCATTTATTTTTCTCCCTTCCTCAAGACAACGATATACACTTGTGATTGCTGTGATAGCTTGCACAAGTGGCTCTTAGCAAGTATCGGCAAAGAACGTAACACTATTACATTTGACCTCAAAGAAATCCTTACCCAATATCTGTTCTTATCCACCGACAACCACTAAAATCAGGCAACTCAGCAAAAACCAAAGATGCATCAGGCTTTCCTGTTCTCCGAGGCTCAGCTGCTCATTTGTTTGACTTCAACAGTTAAAAGGGCAGAATAAAAGTTGCTCGAGTTGTAGATACTTTATTTAGCCTAAATTTCCTCCGATTCATTCAGATTATGCCACCAATACTGTTACTAACTTCGATTCAGAATAATTGATCCTGTAACTGCAATGTAATTGGTATACAAGTTGAAACCAATGTTTCATCAATACAAGTGATGGCCCAAACAACTTGTGTAGGATTTAGACATTCCACTTCATGCAAAGGATGCATAACCTACCAAAAGTACACAGTGTCTTTATCTCAAATATTTCAGGGAGGCACTTTTCAACTTTGCTTACACTGCATGTCATAAGAACGCATATTGCTTCAAATGTTTTGAAAAGATAGTGAGTAATTTGCTGAGGACATGTGCTGCCTCTGGTTTCACAAGAGGTCACATTTTTCTGCATGCAAAACCTTGCCTAATTATCGAGGAAGTTCAGTAAATAATGTCACGATGTTTGCAGTGCCTTTTCCTCAATTCTTTCAAGGTAAAAGGTCTCAGAGGACCAAAGGGCTGCTCTCATTAAAGAGAGATGACTGGTGGGGAGTTTAACCCGCCTCAGGTGAAGGCAGAGGTCGTGTTGGGTCATTCATGGTAACCTCAGCTGATGTGGGATTTGAACCCAGTATCTGCATCGTAAACACACCATCAAGCCAAATAAGCCAATTGTTTTATAGAACAGAGAGACCAAGGGGTTCAAGCACAGAATTGTTTGAAATTTGCATCACATGTAAACAGTGTGATTAAGGTGGCGTTTAGCATGCTCAGACCTTTGAGTGTAGGAGTGGGGACATCATGTTGAAGTTGTACAAGACGTGGGTGAGGTCTCTTAGAGTAACAGTCATGGAGTTGTATCCCACGGAAACAGACCCTTCAGTGTAACTCATCCATGCTGACTAGATATCCTAAATTAATCTAGTCCCATTTGCTAGCATTTGGCCTATATCCATCTTCGCCATTCCTATTCATATACCAATCCATCTGTCTTTTACATGCTGTCATTGTACCAGCCTCCACCACTTCCTCTGGCAGCTCATTCCATGCATGCACCACCCTCTGCATCAAAAAGTTGCCCCTTCAGTCCCCTTTTAAATCTTTCCCCTCTCATGTTAAACCTATGCTCTCTAGTTTTGAACTCTTCCTCCCTGGGGAAAAGACCTTGGCTATTCAACCTATGCATGCGCGTCATGATTTTATAAATGTGTATCAGGCCACCCCTCAGCCTCTGACATTCCATGAAAAATTGCCCCAGCCTATTCAGCCTTTCCCTATAGCTCAAACCCTGCAACCCCAGCAATATGCTTTTCTGCATCCTTTCAAGTTTAACAACATCTTTCCAACAGCAGGGAGAGCAGAATTGAATGCAATATTCCAAAAGTGTCCTAATCCATGTTCTGTACAGCCACAGTATGACATCCCTACTGCTACACTCAATGCACTATTCAGTAAAGGCAAATGTACAGTACGCCTTATTCACTACCCTGTCTACCTGTGACTTCAAGAAACTATGAACCTGCAACCGAGATCTCTGCATTCGGCAACATTCCACAGGACCATTAAGTGTATAAATCCTGCCTTGATTTGATTCATTTATCTCAATTAAACACCACCTACCACTCCTCGGTCCATCAGATCAAGGTCCCATCCTACTCGGAGATAACCTTCTTCACAGTCCACTACACCATTAATTTTGGTATCATGTGCAAAATTACTAACCGTTCCTCCCATATTCAATTCCAAATCATTGATATAGATCACTACAAGCAATGGACCACACACCAATCCTTGCAGCACAATGCAAGTGGCAGCCACTTTTGGACTATTGTGTACAGTTCTGGTCGCCTTCCTATAAGAAGGATATTATTAAATTGGAGATGGTTCAGAAAATATTTCTCAGGATGTTGCCGGGAATGAAGGGTTTGAATTATAAAAGTAGAATGGGACTTGTTTCATTGAAGCGTAGGAAGCTGAGGGATGATCCTCTTAAGGATCACAGCATCATGAGGGGCATAGCTAAGGTAAATAGCAAGGGTCTTTTCCATAGGGCGGGGGCATTCAAAACTACCGGGCTTTTTTTTTTTTTACAGTGAGAGGAGAGAGTTTTGAAAATGACATGAGGGGCAATTTTTTTTAACATCCAGAGTGGTTCATGTGTGGAATTAACTGCCAGAGGCTAGATGCAAGTACATTTAGAACATTTACAAGACACTTGGATAAGTACATGAACAGCAAAGGTTTGGAACGCGATGGGCCAAACGCAGACAAGTGGGACGAGTTTGGTTTGGAAACATGGTCAGTGTGGACTAGTTGGGCCAAAGGATCTGTTTCCATTGTGTACGACTCTATGACCTCTCGTTCTTGTAAAATGTCAGGTACTGTATACAAAATGCAGTACTAGTTTTCTACCATGAGCATGCAAATAGTTTTGCAGTGTTTGTTGACAGGTTTTGTTGCCTCAAATCAATGCTGCACAAACTCAAATTCCACATTCCACTATTCCTAAATCACTGCCAGCGCCTGTTTCAAAATCTCATTCCACATTCCACTATTCCTAAAT